>NW_013665846.1:664053-696998 GCF_000517525.1 Limulus polyphemus | reverse complement strand
AGTATGTATGTGTGTGTGTGTGTGTGTGTGTGTGTGTGTGTGTGTGTGTGTGTATATATATATATATATATATATATTATGTCATATTCAATTCTAAGGTGTGTACAGCTCTACTGAATACAGCCTTTATTGTTCTCAGAAGATAATGTTATGGATTTCGTTATTCCATTTAGATCTTATTATGCAGGACATTATATTTCTTACAATCACATGTCTGTTACTATTAGGTCAGACACCCTTACACTATGCAGTTTTGAATCATGGTGCCAAACACAAGAATGAAAAAGAGAAGTCCGACCAAAATGGTGTGGTTGATAACTGTACCACAATCAGACTTCTTCTGGAAAAGAAGGCACTTTTAACATGTCAGGTATGCAGTACTTAACACTAAATTTATATGAATTATTAAAATCTTAAAATATATGTATTATGAACCACTACAGGCTGTTTACTTTTGAAACAAATCAAAATTCTATGGGAGCAATATATAAAGAATGAAAGAATAGATTTCTGGTAATATTAAAATGCTTAATCATGTGCTAATGACATTGTAAGTGTAATAGAAATTTTAAGAAACAACTTTTTATATAACTACTAGGCACCTCCGCTTGCTTCACTCCTACATTTTCTGTTTTGTTTAATAGAATATAATGTCTGTTTCTAATTCACATTTATTAATTATTCCTTTATAAAACATTTCTGTGGCATAGCTACTTTTAGAATGGCTCTTGAGTTTTTCAAGTAAAAACTTTTAGTTCATTGCTCCATTTCTTGACCCATTTGGTATCTAATTACAGTTTAAGACTCTGGAGGTCAAACCCTTTGATTGATGTATTTGACCATGCCTAAGGTCTCATAGATTAATTTACTTCAATCCTGACTAAAAGAATTCCAATTTGAGGGTAAGCTGGTAGAGATCCTGATGAGTAATAAAATCAAATTGTGTATACTTGTGCTCCACACTTGGTATTGCTGGCACACAAAAATAAAATTAATAAAAAGAAAAAAAGGTTTCTCAGATTAATTTACTCTAATCCTGCCTAAAAGAATTTCAAGTGCTGTGGCTATTGTGGATTCCATCTTGCTTATTCGATGTTATTTTATATTTTTTTCTCTAATCTGATTCTATCTCCATAGTCTCTGATGTTCAAAATTTTTTTTCTTTTAACAGCTAATTGTTATTCTTTTACATGTATTTGGGGAAATGTTTTACCAGCCATTTCACTGTTTACCATATATTAAGAAGAAATAAAAGAACCTATTATGAATAAAATACGCAACCATTAACAGTCACAAAACCATTACTTTTTGTGGAACATGTGTCTTTATTATTTAGCTGTATGATTTCAGTTCATTTAAGAAAGGTACATTTTGTTATGTTAGACAAGCCCTATTTATATTGCATTCATAAGTGTAGTTTAATGATAAAGTCCTGATAGGTTTAATGTTCAAAATTAGATAAGTATAAACTCCCTGTAAGCATAAATTACACTTCTGCACTAAATAAAAATGCAACTTTTAAGTAGGGTTGTATGGCTAAAGTTAAAATCAGTACAATTTATTAAAAGTTAAACAATATGTAACACGTATGTCTGCTTCCTTCTCTGACAAAAAATATATCAACCATTAACGCTTACATACAGCTTTGGCAATAATCTTCCCTACCCAAAGTGCATAGCTAATTTTGGTTTTCTTCAAGCCTACATGAGCATAATTCAGGCTGGACTCAACCCAAAGCGTGTTAGAGACAAATGATTTTAACATATAGTGGGAGATAATGCCTATTTTAAAAATATTTGGCCATTTCTAATATTTTTAAGGTTGAGTGATCAAAACTAAAACATTATTTTTCAGTAATTTTATTCAAGGTAATTAATATGTTAAAGATTCCTAAGGGCATGATTTGCTGTGGTAGAGCTATGGATTTTGAAGCTGGTGAGACAGGTTAGAATATGTGGGATACCATAAAATATTTTCCACACGTTAAGGTGTTATGCATTATAAGAGTAGGTGCTATTGAGTTGCTGCCTTCCCTTTAGGATACTGTTAGATATCTATAGCAACTTAACCATAAGTACAAAATACAAATAGGCAAAATCTTTTTAAATCATTATTTCTAGAGGATGATTTTTGAGCTGGCATTGTTCATCAAGTCGTAAAGCTTAGAACAAAAATGCTAAATATGAAATTTCATGTGCAGCATTTTGAACATTGACTTATGAAACCTTTAACACTTACACCTGTTATATAAACATTATTCAAGCCATAATGTTAGAGAAAAAAGAAAGTGAGGTATTCTGTTAAAAAATACAGGAATGAAGAAAGAGATAAAGTCAAAAATAGAATTTAAGAATTCCATAAAAAGTTAAATTCTGTAAGAAAGAAAAACATTCATTTAAACCAGAGGGTTATAGGTTTACCAATTCCTAGTCATTTTCTTTTGCAAATATCTTTTAAAGGTATAGGTAATAAAGTCCCATAATCAAAACATCCTTAATTTTGTGCTTGTTGGTGAAATGTGTGTCTGTAAATATATCTTGATTCTGCAATTAAATATAGTTTAGGTGTTCTCTTGTTCACTCATAGTGTTTGTGTCATGTTTGTCCTGTCTATAAACTAACACATTTTCTTTTTTCACAAGGTATATGTAAAAGATTGTCTTATGTTTAACCCTATCAACATGGGTCACAGTTCAAAGGCCATGTCATTGCATTTGTTGACTTGCATTCACAATTTTATTGAACTACTATTTTATGAATTTATGTCAAAAAGTTTGTAATTAAATTGTAGATTATTATTCAAATCTTAGTATCATACACGAGTTAATTTCTTAATTTAGAAGTAAATATTAAAAAACACATTTCACCCGTTCATAACTAACATAGAATATATTTACATTCAAATAATTCTTATAAATTTCCCTGCTGGGGTGTTCTGTATATAATTGTCATCTTTTTAAACTGGATTTACAAAGTTTTTAGAAATACACTTATTTTGTTTAGGTAAAGGTTACATACTACAATGACTTTCCTATAGTAGCTAGTACCAGTTTGTTCCTGTATATATATATACCTTGTGGTGGAGCAAGCCTTTCTCAGGTGTGACACAAATAATTGTACACTTGGTTTGAGTTGGAGGGTTCTCTGCTGTTATACATGTTACTTGGAATAGTAATTGACATAGGTAATCTAAGGATTGTGGGAAACCACACTAGTACCCTGGTATGGTTTGAAAATGTATTAATGTTGCTCCTGTATTTGTCTTGTGCAGATGTTTTTGGGAGATGTCTCCAGCACCAATTTTAGTTTTAATAGAAATAAATACTGACCAGTTCAGTTAAAAACATAATCGCATGTGATTAAAGTTTTTAATTGTTCACCTGTGCCATTTGTCTTCCTTTACTGCCTGAGTTTATTACAGATTTCTGCATACAGTTTCCAGAATCAACTTTTTTTAGCAGATGATTAACTTATGTTTTGGACATCAGTACAATGTGATTGCATAAAGCATATTTACATCAAGAAGTATTAGCTTAGGTAGACAGTTATGCATATTTTATGTACATTAGACTAATGGAATATTAAGTATTGATTTAATTTCTCTCAGTGCTTAATCATCAAAAGTATATTTTATTTCTAATTCATGACAAAAACAATGAACAGGAAGGAAGTTTGACTGCATTAAAGTCCATACTATTATTTTGGTAATTATTTAATACATATTATTTTGATGACTTATAAAACTTGTCAAGTTTAAAAGAAAAACTACCAGGCTACATCTTAGAAAGAAGAAACACTGGATATGATTTAAATTACATATTTTCACATCCAAATATATTATGGCTTCATAATCATTAACTGCTCCAGCATTTGTTTCTATGAGAGAAAAACTTAAGACTAACAAGAAGGTGGATGTTTGTGTGCCATAGGTGATTTAACATTGTTATTAAAAACACAAACAACCTTTTACGTACATCTGTAATCTAAACTTGTATGCATATGTGATAAAGGTTATACAATTTTGTTAAGAATGTCCTCATAAATGTTTGATTCATTATGATAAATTTCACTTACAGTAGTTTTTTGTTAATCTCAAGACATTACTTATTGAGAGGAACAATTAATGATTCTTTGCATGATAAAATGTATTATACTATAAAGCTAAATAATAATGCTTCTCTTTTTAAATAATCTAGGCAAAATAAATTAATTAAAGTTGAAATTACTAAGGACTGTATTTGCATGGAGTTCAGAAATGAATGATAATTTAAGTTGCTCTGCTTAAGTTTTTCATAAGTTATATACAATTTTTATTTTCCACACTTAGGCCTCAAATTGTATACTTGAATACACAAAACAGTGATTATTCAAAAAGGATCACAAAAAAGATCCTTAGGAAGGACATTGAATTGTTGGAAAGGGTTCAGAGGAATGCTACTAGTATGATACTTAGGATGAAAATACAAAAGCAGCTTGAGATCTCTGATATTGTTTTTGCTTGAAAAATTGAAGACTTGAGAGGAATCTGATTGAGGTGTTTAAGATTCTTAAGAAGATTGATAGTATCAATGCATCATCTGTTTTCATACTTAATGGTGGGAATGGTAGGACTAGGGGGATACAGATAAAAATTTTGGCAGGTGAGAAGTCATCTTCAGCTAAAACTATTTTTCTAACAGGGTAGTTGGCCTTCAGGTATTGTGGGAGCAGTGAATAAGGAGTTTAAGGGAAGGTTTGATAAATATTTTGAATTATAAGGGTTGAGTGAATTTTATTATTAAGTTTAATGAATGGGGCAAACTAGATGGACCAACCGATCCTTTGTTGCCTTAAATGTTATTTTTCTTTATTTAGGACTCTCAAGGACAAACTCCAATACACTATGCAGTACGAAATCATAAAGGAATTGAAATATTGAAGGTAAGTAAGTACACAGAATCTTTAGAACACACAAAGCATTACTGCTACTTCTGACAATTTACAGTGTTTGGTGTAAAATAAAGCTACTTATTATCATGACCAAAAAGTGTAATTTGCAAAGAATCGTTAATATAGTTTTTCACTATTTGAGTCACTTTCATGTTTCAGCTGATGACTTGTGCTGTGTGTATATATGCTGCTCTTCCAAAAGTGAACAGTCTTAATGATTATTCTTTTTGTGGTTTAACACCACCCTTTGTGTAATGATAGCTATTTTTGTGAGACATGTCCATCAGCTTGGTTGTCTGGTACAGTTTATTATTAATGTTTTGAAAGATCAGCCAATTGATGACCTTTGAATGGTGCCATGCATAGTAGGTCAGTCATGACCAATCATTGCTGTAGTTTCACAGTATTTTTCACATTTCTATGCAATCAACAAACACTACTTTGTAAAAATCATTGTATTTTGGCATATTTCACTCTCTTCCTTCTGGTATATGTATGTATTTATAGTCACCAATCATTGCTGTAGTTTCACAGTATTTTTCACATTTCTATGCAATCAACAAACACTACTTTGTAAAAATCATTGTATTTTGGCATATTTCACTCTCTTCCTTCTGGTATATGTATGTATTTATAGTCACCGATTTCCTTCACAGTGTATGTTCAGTGGGCCAGGTTACTGTATATAGTGGATGATTTTCAGGAAAGTTCCTCATAACTTATGAAAGTAAAGAAAAATTCAGGAGTGTTAAAGAATATTTAATAAATTGTAAAGAAGCTAAAAAAAATCAATATCTAGTAAAGAACTACTGAGTTAAAGTACAAGTAGTACCACATTATAGGTGGTAATTATTATCTGAGTAGGGACAATAATCACATGAAGATATGCCTCCCTCCTCCCCACTTAGAGAAACACTTTATGCAGAGGGGTGGAATAAACTGAAAGAAGAGAAATTAGTATAAGTCAGGAATCATTAGCTGTAGGTTATAAGAGATTAAGGAACTTCTTTCAACTTCATTTTACAAGCTTGTAGAGATTTATCATATTGAAAGGGATTAACAAAATTTCTAAATGATTTATTTTCCTTCATTATCTTGGAATATTTTGATTCCCTGTGTTTATATTAATCTTTCCATCTAGATTACAAAAAAAAAAATTTGAAAGAATGTGCTTTTGTATAACTTTCACCCATCTTGAGAGGATATAAATATGTATTATAATTAAAACTGTACAGAAATCCACTTCATTGTACCTGTTTACAACTGTTAAAAGAGAAAACTACATTCATGAAATACAATGAACCATGTCATTGTAAAATGGTTCAAGTCATTTTGTGCTTGTAGTTTTGGTTTCATAGTATTTGTGAGTACAAGACAGCTTTATAAGATAAATATTTGTATTCATAATGTGATACCTTGTTTATATTTGAGTTTCTTAATGTTTAATTTAGTGAATAGGATTGCCTAAATGGCCTAGAAGTTCCTTATTGTCCTTTAATGTTATGTAATCAGTATGTTCTCTAGCCATGTATATTTATTGTTTCCAATAATCCCAGCATTTTGAGAAAATTGAATACAGTATATTGTTTGAAGATCTTTGTTTATAAAGGTATGTTGATTTGAAAAAAATTTTAAGAATTCCAGATATAAAGAACTTGGACTAATTCTTCAAATTTTGAGAGAAATAAGTAAATGCAGTTTTACGAGGTTCTTCTGCTATTAAAAGTAATAATGTGCTAGTAGTGTATTTCTTCATGTTTAAATAATAATTATGCTGCTTGGACAGCTGGCATGTACCTTTCTGCTAGTATCTAAAATTTAAGAAATATCTGAATATAATAAAGTTATTTCAACAAAGATTATTTTTAATAGTGCATTATGTTTACTTTCAGCTGTTCAACAAACATTCTCCAGAATGTCCCAAAGAAGCTATCAACATTCAAGATGTAAATGGGCAATCAGCACTTCACTTGGCAGCAAAAGATAGCTTGTCAAATAGCACAACACACTTGGAGCTAGTGAAAATTCTAATAGCCAATGGAGCTATGACTCAAGTGAAAGACAAAAATAACAAACTGCCTATGGATTTGGTTCCAGAAGGTAATAGAGAGGTAAAAGAAATCATAAATATTTTGTCTGAAAAGTGTGTTTAAAGAGCATAGGTGATGTGGTGTAGAAGATAAAAAAACAGATTTACATTATTTAAATCAAATCTCCTTTTCTTTTGTCAAAATATTTTATGTATCATGGTCTTATCTGAATTATAAGTATAATTTGGATAGGAATAACCTTAACAGTGTTATGAAAGAAAGGGATCTTGGCATAATAGTCGATCAGTCTCTAAAGCCATCCAAGCAGTGTGCTGTTGCTAATGGTAGAGCAAATAGGATTTTAGGTTGTATATACAGAAATATTGAATACAAGTCTAAAGAGGTTATAATTTCATTGTACAAGTCACTGGTTAGGCCACATTTGGAACATTGTGTATAGTCTTGGACTCCTTACCTTAGGAAAGACATTGAATTGTTGGAAAGGGTTCAGACAAAGGTTACTAGAATGGTGCTTGGGATGGAGGGTTTGTCATACGAGGATAGACTGAAATCTTTCAAATTGTTTTCCCTTGAAAAAAAGAAGAGTTAGAGTAATCCAATTGAAGTGTTTAAGATTCTAAAGGGAATTGATAGTGTTGATGCATCATTGTTTTTCATATTTAACAGTGAGAATAGTAGGACTAGGGGACACAAATATAAATTTTGGCAGTGTAGGAGTCATTTTCAGCCAAGACAGTTTCATTTTCCTAACAGGGTGGTTGGCCTTTGGAATGGATTGCCTTCAGATGTTATAGAGGCAGTAAAGTTCAGTGAGTTTAAGAAAAAGCTTGTTAAGTATATGAATAATAAGGGCTGGTTTTAAGATTTTTTAAAAAATTATTTAACTTAGTGTAAAGGATTGAACAGCCGAGATGGACCAATAGGTCCCATGTTGCCCCAAAACGTTATGTTATGTTAAAATGTGACTAAAGGTCTGTGTTTAGTCTTATATAAATTGTGTTGTATGTCAAGACAAAAATTACAAAAGTAAAATTGAATAAGAAGGTAACTTTATACCACTTATGACTGTTATGTGAAAGAATCACATCTTTCTCTTCAACTACAGTCTGATCATTATTAACACCTGTATTGTTGATTGTTTGGAAAATTATACTGCTAGTGTTGTTGGCCTCATTAACAGAAACTTTCACTGATAATGTACTGAAGAAGTTTGGAAGGTACATGTCGTTATTATAATGACATCAATTTAATGAATGCCATGTATACACAGGTACATAAATACCATTTTTTCATTCCATCAGTCCTCTCCTTTTGATCATTTATTGCAAATAATCTAATTGTATATTTGTATTTTCCTCTTTCTTCAGGTGGTCAGTGTGCTCCAAAGTATATGGACTAGAAATGGTTGGATAGTGCAAAATAGTACTGTGAACACCAAACATCCAAACCAACCGTAACTATTTGTATCATAATGACATGATTTCTTGAATCTACAGTAAGCCATGAATTGAAAGGAAACATTATATTTTATGTTCATTGTATCATGGTCTTGTGCTAATCCTGGTGTCTAAATTTCAGTCAGTGTTATTGTAGTTATTGAATGCATCGTTGACAAAAATAGAAGATAGATAAGTTCACAGGCAAAAATCAATAGGTTAATACGGTGAAAATAAAATCAACATGACAAGGGTTTTTGGTAAAAGTAAACCTTATAACTCTCCATATTTATCAAGCCTATTTACAGTTAGCAGTAAATATCTTTTACAAAAGTCAGATAACTTCATTGTGCTGTCAGTAATGCAATTCCCCTTTCCTGCAGTCCAGATCAATGGATATAAGAAAGTGTAGTTGAATATATATATAAAGCACTTGAGGATTTCCATATAGACCATGAATGTGTTGCTCATAATCTCTGATCATACATATTAGGTTATTAATGCTACTTTGTGCAAATTAGCATTCAATAAGAACCAGAATATAGATAGATGTTAGATATAATGTTAGCTACACTTAAAGGAATTGAAATTTTCTTAAGTTAATATATTTTTCTACTGCATAAGTGTAATGTTTAACACAGATATACATATATTGACTACAAATAGACAACTGTGCATAAAAAAAAAGTACTTGCTGATTAAAATTTTAGCAAAAAAACAACCAATAAACATTACAGTGGGCTAACCCTAGTTTGTAAATTTGTATATGGAACGCTATTACTACCAATAAAGTACTCAGTCACCTCCAAATAGGAATGTGATATAAAGTGTTGTATACCTGTAGGATTAACTTGCTAAAAAAACACTGGGCTTTTAAAATGTAGATTTCACTCTGCTCACGCTAGCTGATTGCCACACTTGGAAATGTGAAACTAAACTCAATGTGGCAAATCTAAATCACCTTTAATTTGCCACAAAAGTGAATATCAATTCATTATTACTCTTTAAGGTAATCTTGACAACAAAAGTCACTGCTGAACATCACATAAAAGCACACAGCACAATCAATGAGAGACTTTACCGAATGAAAATTTTAAACTTTGGACAATTTTCATGACAGAAAATTCAAGGAATCTCTTTTGATTCAATCCAGATGCCCTTCCATTAGTAGGTACAATACAATGCCTGGCCCCCCCTTATAATACTTTTTCTTAAATTTTTAACTTTTACCATTACTTCTAGCATGCTTCTCATTTACTGTTCCTTAATATTGTTGTAGTTCTATTTTCTTATTGGTTACTTTAATTTAAAATCGGTTTGATACCTGTGACATTCAATGACCCTTGAAAAATGTGTAAGCTGAAACATCGGGTTGAATAAATTAACTTTCATGTGAAGTTGTTTGTCATCTTCATTGAGAATAGCAATTTACAAACATGAATAAATATGTAATACTAAGATTACCCAATGAATTGTCAACACATTTTAATATGTTTGTGGTTTAATTTCCTGTTTGCCTTTACCATATGTTTATACTGCATCACTGGTGTAGAATACGCATCCTGCACATGTCTAAGGTTATTTATTTTTTAACACTGGAACTTTTTATTGAGACACAGAAGGGGTAATTTTATCCAATCAGAGAGAGCTTTACTTAGAGGTCAAATCCGAGTTTCATAAAGATGGTGTCCCAGGCTCAAAGAAAATGAAAGTCAAAAGAAATCAAACCAATGTATATTATGTAGTATAAATGTTGATGATGTGGTTGCTTTGATAACAGATGCCTCGAAGTTATCATTCTTACAATCACAGCTTCATTATACTACTATAGTACCTCAATTATAATACATTTACATTCAACAGCTTCAATATACACACTAACATAAATTTAATACTTTAAGTGGTGTGACTAAAGAATTTATGTGCAATAGGAGTTATAACTGCACAAACAAGCCCTTTAAATGTAACTACTGCAACTTTAACATGGGTCCTTTGAGAGAACCTTTGCATTGCCAGAGGTTTAGGAAACATTTAGAGGCCCTAATAAAAAAAAAGTTGGAAGAAGTACAATCTAAAACTTGAAAGTATGAAAAGTTCTTCCTTATATCCCCCCCCCCCCACAGACCACTGGCGTGAGAGTGTAGAATTTTGTACTGCCAAGATGAGGTATTCCTATCAACCTACCCATAGTTTACCAGTTTCAATCTATTAATGAAATATCAAAACATGTATTTCTGTTTTTCATAATGTACATAAAATTAAAATTGGACACTGGCAGAATTCTTTATTTATACACGTGATAGTGAGAGTTTATACTACTTTTAGTTCTTCTACCATCAACCCATTGCACATTTGAAAGGGAAAAAATTTGTATAGGTGAGAGTGAAGAGTTCTATTGTTTAGAGGTAGAACTTGTAAATGTACAATTGAAGACTGATAAAAAAAACAAATTTCAACTAAGAACCAAAAAGTAAAGACTTGGACTTCCAGTGTATCACTGAGTTTTTACAGTAAGAGGCAACTAAACTGTTTTTAGTAAATTTTTGTAGAATTGATTTTTTTGGCACAGGCTTTTTGTCAAGGTGGATATGCCAAAAAAGGATAGTTATGTCCTTCCTGTTCCAGGGTTGTTACCTTTGCTAATTTTATATCTTCAGGGACATTGGAATAAAAAAATGCCAGCTCAATTAGTGTTTTGTTCAAGTACTACAGGTGACTTGAGAGACAACAGCTTCAAATCATTTCTTGGGGCAAATGTGACACTGAAAGATGGACAGTCCCTTCAGATTCAGTCAAATCATAAAGAACCGAGAGTTCATGAGCAATATGCTGGAATTGAAAGTGGAACAAGTAGACCTTGAAGAAATGTATGAGCTATCTACCTAGTACTTGAAGTAAGCCCCATAAGTAAGGATGTGTACACTTTCTGCAGGTTCTTCTCTTAAAAAGAGCAGAACAAGTTTTAGTAACTCTCTGTAGCCATCCTGGGGGCATAAATCAGACAGCTGACAATGGATAAAAATGTTCTGGTTGTCCTTAAGTAGCTCTCATTCCAAAGCAATAGGTTCATTTTTAATTCTATTTTCATATGCTCATTTGTCGACTGATTTCCATGAATTTGATGCTCGGTCCATGTGATAGTTCCAATAGCATATCAAACACCCTTGAGACTGTGAGTTCAGGGCTATGGTGCCTGCAAGCCAAATTTAGATCTTCCTTGAACTTTTTCTCCAGTATGATGCATGTACCAGTCCTGAGTCCCATGTTGATGGCAGTCATACCAAAGGACAGGAGCTACACACATTCAGCAAGGTTTCATACTGCAATCACTTGTGACTCGTCAGTACCGTTAGGTAACTTCAGGACATCCAAGAGTTTTGTAACTCCCTATCCCTGATATGAGAACTGCAATTCAGTCCATGAACACCTTTAGTGTCAAGACTGGCAGCATCTTACCATCCCAGTGTGTACTGTCAGTGGGATGTTTTTGGTGATGGTCTTCCAATGCTGCTACTGAGTCTTCCTTATTGATCCTTGTTAAGAGCAGGTTTCAGGGGATTGTGCAGTGGTCACCAGGATATAGATGGCTTTTCTGTTACTGATATTTGTTCAGGGCTGGCTATGTTTGTAGGTTTGATGCATCTTATCTTTTTTAGAGGAGGACAGTGTAGCAAACAAAGTGTTCTCATTACTGGCACTGGTGGCTTCACTTTCTGCACTACTACTGCTAATAAGATGCACTGTTATTGATTCTGTCATTGATTGCACAGCATTTTCCTCTTTCTGGACTCTATGTCATTGCTTGTCTTCTTTTCTCTCTATGAACCAGTAGAAACTCCGTCCTCAGCCCTTTACATCATGGTTAAAGCATTGACATGCATCATGTCGAACAGGGCAATGAGGATATTGACAAAGGCATTCTCTTTTCCATGTTTCATCTCTTTCTTTCTCGAGGCATCTTAACTTAAAGAGTGGAGGTTTTTGATATTGTTTATGATGTGGTAATTTTGCTTTCTTCCAGAAATGAATGATCTCTATTGCCATAGTATTCTGGAGTGCAAATGAAAAAAAAAGTTTGGAAGTTTGCATCTGGTTATGGTAACAAACATCCCTCTCATCAAACAAACAGTTCTTTTTGGCACATTTCTGCTAGTACTTGCCATTTTGACCTGAAAAGGAAAACCATCAGCAATACAAACTTGTGTACTTTATATACATAATTTGGAGAAACTTATTCAATAATACTAGCAATAGGCCATCATGGGCTTAAATATATTGTAGTACATGAAAATGGGTTCATGAAGAAGCTGTAAATATTAATGGATTAGAATGAGGTTTTCAGCAGTAGTTTTACACCAAAAATAAAAATACTTTGAGGGTGAGATCGAAGAAAACTGAAATTTGATTTGCACCTTAATGTTCAGGTTGCTAAAAGTATCGGTGAACTACTTGTGACATGTCTTAAACATAATACTACTTATTTTGTCACTGTGTTAGCTACACGTGTATAAATTTATAACTTTATCGAGTACAATGTATCATTTACTTAGTTTTATTTTTTACATTAGAATATAGGTCACTAGGTTTTAGTTTAAACACTTGCATTAATTAAAATAAACATCTTAAGTTACTGTAGTAAAAACTATTAATAATATTTAATCTAGTCTGTGTGCTTTGGAAGAAGTTCAGCATCTCGAAGTGTTGCATTTTCTCTGTTAAGTACATGCTTATCTAAAGGTACGAGCTTTTTTCCCCATTTGGGTGTTTTAATAGTATTTGTACACTGTTGATATAGTCACAGTTATGTATATTAAGTTTTCACAAATCTCTGTGTTTGTATCCTGTTTAAAAAAGTAATTTCTTCATTTTAAATACAGAGTTGTATTTCTTTGAGTTTGAGATTGTTATAACTTTGAAAAAATGTTATACTTATTTAATTCAAGATATTTTCACATCTGATTGTTGTTATTTAAAGGGTTGCATATAGTGCAGTAGTTCTCAATCTTTTTCCAAATGAGGACCTCCTAGTTCTGATCCTAAAATTTCACAGACCTCTTTGTACAATATTAACTTCTCAGTGCTTTTAAATATTGGTTTGTCAATATGCTGAAGTAGCTATATTTTAAAACATTTTTTTTTTCCATCCATTTTGTGGTCCAGCAAAAAATCTCCCAGTGGATTGTTGCTGGTTGTCAGATTGATGATTGATAACCACTGATTTCTATAGTACTAGTTACAATATATTTTGGCTCTGTAATATGAACTATCCTGAAGGTACGTTCTATTTCTGTGGCAAAGTACATAAGCTTCTTAGTGACATTACAGAAAATAGATGTCTGATTATTACTGAAACTAAATCAATAATTTCTTTGTTAAAACTTTTGAGATTGTTTTATTACTTCTTTAAAATTGAATTTGTCCAGAAAGGTTATTAAGTAATAATGAGCTGTAGTATAAGAAATCTGACAATGTTATAGAAAAGAATTAATGTGTACCAGATATGATAATATTACTGAGTGGTGTTAAAATACAGCAGTACTAACCTTACAATGTTAACTGATAGTACACAGCTTTAGCAGGGACAAGGTAACAATATCAGATGGTGTATGGCTCTAGTCTAGACCATGTAGCAACAACAGCTACTTACCCCTGGAAACATTAACAAATGATACTGAGTTGTAATGATAATAAACTAAATACTAAATTATAAATGTTTATGACATGATAACCTAAACCAGCTGTCATACTGTATTGTTCTATTTTAATATTATTCTAACAATATTGCAAGAGAGTTTAGTTTTAGCAGATCTTTTTTTAACATTGTTACACATGGTACCACACTATAACAGTGATAATGTAATAATACTGATATGGTTGTCAGTTGTAATCAAATGCAAGAGTTTAACAACTTTATACAAAATATATTTATTGAAACGTGGTTATTGTAAAACTGCTCGACATCCCATACTCACAATTAATACCAATAAATTTCAAGCTTGTTAATATCAGCTCTAGAAAAGAAGTATAAAACTTAAACTTAATTAATCAATATAATTAATTACATTAGTGTTTTAAATTATTCCAACTATCCGGCATTCAAAATCAACTAATCAAAATTATTGTTTTTGATTATTGCCATTATGATCTTTTATTGTTATTTTCATTTAATTTAAGTTTGCTCAGCTTAATCAAAGTGTTACAACTCATGAAAAGAGATTAGGGTTTCCAATTATTACTATTTTGATTATTCCAGCTATCCAAGTAATTTAACTATTACCATTATGTTAAGCACAAAGCTACACAATGAAGTATTAGTGTTCTGCCCACCAAGGGTATCAAAACCCAATTTTTTATATTAATATTTACCAGTGCATGAGAATAATCAATAAGTAAATTCCACTGATTGACCAGCTCTACTCATTTTTTTATTTTGTTTGTGCAGTTAATTTAAATGCAACTTTGGAAATATTTGTGCATGTGAATATTTTCATTCTAAGTAGATCTGTTTATTTTGATACAGATTTATGCTTTCTAAAGCATTAAATGGAATAACAAATAAAATTTCAAATTATAATATTTAAAAATAAACTTGCCTAATTTAGACACTGGCTCTATTAATTGTTTACTGAGAAAGATAAGATGAGGATGTATGTGATATGAGTAGAACATATTTCTGAGTTAGAGAAGAGTATGACTTATAGTGTACATTATAAAGTTTTGATGCTAGAATAAAAACTTTCCTTAAATTTTTTCATTAGTTATTCTTGCAACTGATATATTCAGAAAGTTTTTTAATTATAACAACTTCAAATGAAACTAAATTATTTCTTGTTTAAAAACTTCATCATTATAACAAATGACAGGAAAATATATTCTTAAGTCATACACTTACAAAAATTTTTTTGCTTCCTCATAATCAAATGATATCTCAACACTCGTATAATTGTAAATAAGTGTTGGACAGTAATACCTGAGTTACTGTGCACAACAAAGAGTAGATCCAAGTGGTAACTATGCAGCTAACAGAGAAGAATACATTTGCTAGATATTCTATGTCACTTTATGAATGCCACTAGAGTCGTGGGAATTCTGAAGCTGAAGAGAGAGAAATGCGATATAAATAAAGTCTGAAGAATGTATGTGGATTTGTCTACATGCTGACTTGCAAAATATCCTCTAAATGGTACCATGATCCCGAAGATGTTGTCATTGGTGATGTGTAGCCCAGAGTTCAAGTGTAAGGTCTTTGGGAACATTAGAGTAAACAAGATCAACCAGAACAATATCTTAGGAGCATGATTCATCATATGGTATAATCAACCTTTTCCAAGCTTTCATGAAAGATTCAGTAAAATCAAGATAACACTGAATAGTATGACTGGACATAACAAAGCATTCTTCAGAATTAAAATGAAGACCAGACAGGGCAGGTAATACAACAGCCCAGTTATTTTTAGATAAGAAGGTTTAATCTGGAATGCCTTCCAAGAAAAGAAAATAAGTGAAACACTAATGTCAAAATGTCTTCTATCTGATGGAAACAGTAAAAGACGGGAAGATTAGATCTAAAACACATTTAGAATGATGTCTAGGTGAAAGGCTTGGAAAAGATCTTTTAACTATAAGGTCAAAAAAAAAAAGATTGACATCTGAAAGTGGCAGATAAGGAAGCTCTGTAATAGCTATGGAATAAGTTGAACGCCATAAGCATGAAATAAGAAGAATTAGATAATTGATGTGTTGGAAAAAAAAGATTTGTCTAATAGACCAATTCCAGAAAATAGCCCAACAAGAGTGATAGGCAACCAAGGAAGATCATTAGCAAAAATGATCTAACATTCAAGCCAGCTGGGAAGATAATCTGGCTTTTTGAATAAAGAGCCAAACAAGAGATAGATATTAAGTCACAGACATCAAACTTCAGTGTGAAAAATGAATGTTTGTGGTTGCAAAGATGTTCCCACAGTAGTAATGGGACTTAGAAAGTAGACATAATAGGAGAACCAAGGTTGAGCTGACCAAATTAAAGTGATAAGAAGAACCCAATACTTTGAGTAATTGACCTTGGTAAGTGCCAAATGCAGAGAGGAAGGCAGACAAAGAAAAAAGGTTTTTCCAAGATTGGCTTAGGGTGTTCACAGTCGGAGAATTTGCAACTGGAGACCAGTAAAGGTGTAAGAAGTTAGTTGTACAATGTAGGGAATGCTTTGGTTGTTGTTTTTTGAGGAGCCCAAGAACCAGAATGAAGCTGATTTACCAACACAGCACCAAAACCTGTCATGAAAACCAAGTGAAAATACAAATGTTTATAGGGTAAGAACAAAAAGAGGAAATCTGTTGTCATCAACTCTCAGTTCAACCAAAACTGGAAAAATCAGCAGTAAGATTGTTAATGTATAACCCTCAGGATAAGGATGAGACTTCCAAAGCCAGAAATGAATGTTTGAAAATGCCAAGATTGCAATTCATCTTCTATTCACATCTGACTATTTAGAAAATAAAACCACAAGAATCCATAAGGATCTCTTTTTCCATGTGAAATATATAAAAGAAAAAGTGGGAAACAAACTATCTTGTGAAACAGGAACTTTCCATGATTAGACCTTCTAACAGAAAGTAACATTTGTGCTGAATTTAGTGATAAACTTGACCATATTTAGTATTTTTCAATTTAGAACTTAAAAAAAAAATTCAGAAATTAAATATACACACAATATTACAGTGAGATATGTAGCATTTGTATATCACAGTTGAAGTGAACTTCAATAGCTCAGGAAAACACAAATAAGCCATTTGCAAGAGGATTGACAACTTAATTTAAATGAAAAACTATATCTAGTTTCATTTTCAGTTTACTTACTGATAAGGTATATTTTATTACAATTTACAGCTTTTACAGTAAGTAAGGTTAGTTTTTATAACTAGTACAATGTTTCAATCACTGGTGCAATCATTATCAAGTACAATCTTATCTAAATTTGGTACTTGATAATGATTGCACCAGTGGTTGAAATGTTGTGTTATAAAAACTAATCTTGCATACTGTAAAAGCTGTAAACTGTAATAAAAGTAAACCTTATCAATAAGTAAACTCAAAACGAAACTATTAGTTCAAACTACAGCAGCAACTGAGTTTTGTTCGTACAATTTTATGGTCTTTGTGCCTAACATCCAACCTTCCCATCATCTTATCTTATGTCGTTACATATACAGGTCTAATCTGACTACACAATACCAAGAAAAACACTTCAAATATATTGCCACAATTACAAGAATCCAACTGAAACCTGTAAGGAACAGAGAAAAATGTTTTAACTTTAATCTTTTTAAATCAAAGTCATTGTTTAATTTCTGTATCACGTATCTTACAATAGCCACCTAATGTTACCATTAAACAACCTAAGCCAAAATAGAAAAATTTACACCAACCTTCCTAAAAATAAAAGTATCTTAAAAAAAGCTCAAGTAAAACTTTTAAAACAAACTATAAAGGTAAAATATAGAGCTGAAATTTCTCCACAAACATTAACTGAAACTCCACAGCAATCTTGCAAGTTTAACTACCCCTGAAGATTACAACTTACTTTCATCATTAATACATAAAAGCACCTAGTATAAAGGTTTAACTATCAACTGAAAGTTAGACAGAAAGCTAGAAAAACCTTGCCTGTTAGTAAAAAAAAAACAGAACCAAACACTGTCAACTCACAAGCTTTCAACTCGGTTAGCCTCAAAACACAGCCCTAAATAAAGGTGTAAGCTACAGTGTTAGATTTAAAAACCAGCCTTGACAATCTCTGCAGGAAATTAATACTAGAATCAAATCACAAATCTAATCAACAGCAACTAATCTGAAGTCAGACCACAAGAAGAATCTAGGTCTAATTCACCTCAAGATAAAGAAGAGTCATCAAAAACATTACAAAAAACAAGAACAATTTAATAAGCAATTTCCCTACCAAACCAAAAGCAGGTCCATTAAAAAAACTTCAAAAATTCTAAACAAAATTTGACATTAGCAGAAAGAAAAGGCCTAAACTTCTTAAGAACAATGAAGACATCGTCATTTAAAAAAAAAGAAAAAAAAGAAGAATGGTACTTAAAAATGATTGCACCAGTGATCGAAATGTAGTCCCTTATTTAAAAACTAATCTTACTGTAAAACCTGTAAATTATAATAAAATAAAACTATATTTAAAGAAGAACCAAAGTATGTGGCATTGTATATTTCTAGTACTGATAGTCTTATGGATATTTACAAAGAATATATGGTTTTGTTTATATTTGCATTATATTACTTTAATGGAGAATGTGGTTTAAAAACTGGAAAGTGTAATCATCATAAGAGAAATATTTGTACAACCAAGACTAGTTAGATAGCTATTTTTAATTTAGAGATGGTTAGTTAACTTTTTCATAAAAAATAAAAGATTAACCTGACTGAAAATTATATCACATGGAATTATTATGGACCTCAGTGAATTTCTTGATTTATCAAGAGTACATGTCCATCTTCAACAAAAGCTGAATTCATTCAAACTCAGCTGAGATTTGTGGAATAGAGTATTCTAATATTGTAAGGGTATGAATAAAAGTCAAATAATATATTTTGAAAATTATTTTAAAAATGTCAAAAAGGGTCGATAGACCATAATTTGCTAACATTATATCTTGCCAACCAAAGATCACTTGGCGCTAATATTTGAGGAATTTTAGTTTGTCATGCATGGCTACTTGTATACTATGTTTCATCAAATCGTAGAAGGTCAGTGTTTCGTAGTATGGAATGACCCAGTTATGTTTGACTGTTTTGTGTTCAACAAATAATCTTTTTATTTACCCTAAAACTTGTTTCAAGTCTCTTTCTTTAGTCAGATTAGATTCATTTTAACTATTCAATAAATTCTCTGATAAATTTCTAGTTAGAGCAGATAATTGCATCACTTGTAAGTTTCCCCATACCCTACGATGTGCTTCAATCTATTTACATAGAATGCACCATAAACCTAAAAACTACTATGCTTTTCGTGTTTTTAGGAATATTACTATTTGGTTCAATTGTTACCACATACAGGTACAGCAGGTAAAAATCTAGCTTTACAACTGGTTAAGAATTTCTTGAAAATCTTTCTAGGCTTGAGTAAAAAGTTGAGTTCCGGATATTCCCTTTTTTCTTTCATTCAAAAGTGCAGTCTAGTTAAAATGAATGTGGGGAAACTTTCAAAGCAATATGGGTTTATTAATTACTACAAATGAAATTTATGATTGTGATTCAAGACTTCAGGAGTATATCTATGTATTGCTGATGATCGTAATATATGTGTATCACAAATGAAAAAGAACAAGTACTGTAAAGTAACTTTTTTTTTTTTATTAATAAACATTACAATTCTTGTAGCAATAGTTTAATTTCCTTCTTATGAACATAGGTATATATATTACAACAAAATCACAAAGAAAAACAAAATTTCCAAAATGAGTTAGATAGTAACATGCAGCATTATGTGATTATAATCACATGCATGGCTGACTGCCATGGGTTAATAGTAGTTGAGTAGGGTAAAAAGTTGGTAAGATATGAAAAAAATATTGCTTTTATATTATAATATTGTGAATTTTAAACCATACAAAATGTTACAATGAATTATTTAATAAACCACAACCAGTTCTAACACTATAGTTACATGTGCCTTCATAATATTTTCCAAATTTGACATTACCTGTTCATAATACGAAAAGTGCATGCTATATTTTGTTTGTACAACTAAAGTTTAGGTAAATTTTTGAAAGGATACAATAAGAATACTTTTATATACACACACATATTAGTTTTAATATCAGAATCTTACACATTCTTTTTCTCTTTAACCATATACTGAAAAACATTGCTTAGACATTATCTAATGCTCTTTGTTGAAAGTAATACCTTGAAAATTTAAAAAATTTGCAAGTTACCTTCACTTTATATTTTCTAATAACTGGAACAGTTTTGAAAGAAAACTTATAAAACATATATATTTTTCTGTACAAACAAAATGTGCATTATTAAATGACAATATTTTACATGTTGCAATATATCTTACGGTTATTTTATTCACAACAAAACTGTGGTAAATTTCAAATTGTAGGCATATTATGTTGTATTTTGTGAAGATATTTTCTCTGTAACTTCACAGCTTGCTGATAAAGCTCCATATCCATCCCATCTACACGGCGAACAATTTTGGCATGCAAGACAAATCCTGCAAGAATGAATTTTATTATATAAACTATACAGAGAATAATTTCTGATAACTTACAATTAAGAACACAGTGTTTTATATATATATATATATATATATCACTTGACACCCAGTCTGCAAGTCAGGGAGAAGTGTTTGGTGGGTTGATTCCCATATAACTTTTCAGTTCTCTCTATTTTAAGTTCTGTTTAGAGATTTGAACTCTGCAATATCTGGAGTTGGAACTGCCCACCAGTGTAACTGAAATTACATTAATTTTCAGGCTATGAGGGAATAAAACCCATACTTCAATCCAAAATCCCACACAAAACTTTGTAGTGGCCATACATGTAGCTCAGTACAAGATTGGGTTCCTCAGCTCTATAAAACCACTTTCTCAGTGGCTTTTGAAAGTTCTCTTGATAGGGATGGCAGAAGAAAGTTAAATGAAGCTGAGTTGCCACTGTGAGGTGGCTAAGTGTGGCACCTGCCTGAACATGAACACTTCTACTATTTTGTGAAAGAAGAATATAGTCCGGCCAACCCCCTAACTCTGTATCTTCATAACCGAACACCATTGAGAGACGCAGATTCATTTGGCATTAAAGTATGGTTTTTTGAAGTTAACAGAGCAAGCCCTTTATGAGAGTACATTTAACTTGGATACTTCAAACATGACACTTTCTGCAGCCCACTCATTCCCTTGAATTCAGTCTCATTAACTCATAGACTGGATGTTAAAGTTTTTATGTATCTCTGGATATCAAAATCTAAAATAGCATGACTAATTTGATAGACCTGTATGAAAAATTTTAAACAGGAAATGGTAACATTAAAAAGAAAATACAAAAATGCTAGTGAAAACAAATATTAAAAGAAATTTTAAAGAAAAAAAACATAGTACTTTAGATTTATAGAAACCAATGTAGCAGGATAAGGTATATTTAATGATATTGAGCTATGTGCAAGAGATATAACCACAGATATAACATCACTAACATACAAGAGCATCATAAGTGAAAGTATTGTTTACTAGTGATTATATTACAGTAAAAGTTGAGGTTAACCAGTTACACTTAGCTGAATTAAAGTTAAATGGTAACAAATGGATTTCAAAAGAAGTTATAGTCAAAAAATGTTCTTAACACATGAAGCAAATGTATATGTACAATAAAAGGTAATGCTTTAAGTGAAAATCATAACATTATTCAAAACTAAACCTATTCTAAAAAGTTTAGTTGAAAAAAATTTCATTCAACTGGGAAGTAAATAAATGTTACCTTAGAGGAACTTGCCTTTATTTTACACAAAATAAAAGGTTTTGATTTGTTTTTTTGGTGACCCATAGCACAACTACTTATTTGAAAGTTGTTCCAACTAAACTGATATTCCAGATATTAAAATTTCTAGTTCACTATTTTCTTTCAGTGGCTAACTGTATAGAAAGACAAGATCTTAAACAAATTAGTATGATTTACCTAAAGGTAATTCAGTAGTTTCTTTAATTATGAGATTCTTACCAAATGAATCAACAATGTATCTAAATATTATTTGATATCCACACAAAA
This sequence comes from Limulus polyphemus, assembly GCF_000517525.1. Lineage (NCBI taxonomy): Eukaryota > Metazoa > Arthropoda > Merostomata > Xiphosura > Limulidae > Limulus > Limulus polyphemus. The sequence continues at coordinate 674,794 of NW_013665846.1, read as the reverse complement.
TAGGAATTATGCTGTAAGAATAATGAAATAAAACAGATTTATCAAGTTTGGTCTGTAATAAACCATTCTTATCACATTCCATAATTACATGATAGAGGTCACATACTACATATAGCAGTGGTTGGGAAGGCAAAATATACTGGTTATGAAATCCCAACCAAATGCTGTGCTATTACATATAAAAGCAACAATGAATTGTTCATTTTTAGAATTCCTAAAAGCAAAAATCAAGGGTTATTACAATTAAACCAAAGGAATGATATCCACAAGCACACAGCATTTGCAAAGAGTACTATGTACACTGTTTTGCCTGTGACAATTTTGGCCATATTGCAGTTGACTGTAAAAACAGAAATATTTATAGTAGGAACACAGTATATTTTCAAAGCCATCAAATATTAAGGAAAAGCATTAATTGCACCAGGGAAAATTTGTACAGAAAAAAAAAAGTATAGCACAAGAAAATGGCACCATTCCCTGAACTTGATATCGTTGGAAATATGATTTTGACTACAGCATCCCCATGTCCTTGCTGCAGTTACATCGAAACAACTTTCTATTTCCATTAACTTAGGATGGTATCTGTTTTATTTGGACATAGTCTATGTGCTTTTCATCCAAAGAAATAGACTAATAGATTGTAAGTGTCTATTAAAGCAGCTTCACATGGATTATAGTTTAATGTAGTACAGCATGAGATCATAACTTGTTACCAAGTCAATTGTTTATGTACAAGTAAATATTTTAATGCTAGATAATTACAAGATACATATACATTCCCTAGTTTGTAACACACACACACAAGTTTTAATAGCACAAGATGATATATTTAGATCAATTTCCCAAAAGGTTGACAATTTGACTGAAATAATGAAATTTACCTCATATAATTGGAAAACCAGAAAATGCACTCAAAAGTGTTTGTTTAATCTTTAAATTATAATTAAGTACTCTTATTTTTTCTTTAATAATTTTCTGTTCGGCAGTTATTTGCAGACAAAGAGAATAATTAATGTCACAAAAAGTAAACAATGCTCTCAAAAGATTGTCAGTATGTGATGTATATATTATCATTTTTCACTGCAAAAATCTGTATCATAAATACTGATATTTCACTTAACAGAAAATGTATTTCAGGGAAATATCTCTTCACAGAACATATACCTAATACCTTGCACCACTACCCAAATGATTTTGTGCATACACCAAGCTTTTGAACAAAACTCACATAATAATGTAGTGAAGTCTGTTGGAATCACCATTAAATTATACCCCTCCACCAACAGGAGAGCAATACATCCTCCTTCTGCAGTACTTCCCTTGAGCACTTTGTGAATACCAAAAGTTGATTTTAAAAAGGAAGGGTGGATGGTTCTGTGGACAGGTTAGTATCCATCGAAATTACATTTTCAGGTAAGGAAAATATTATTTTCAGAAATGTTAATCACCTCTCCACAGAAAAGATATACGAGATGATGATGATGGAAGAACCAGCATAGTTAAAGAAATGAAAATGATGAGCTCCTTGCTGAGAATATAGCAATAGTAAGGGAAAACTCATGGAATGTGTCATCCATTAGGGGGTGTTCAGTAGGAACCTGGTTGGAGACCGCATCCATCTCAAGCAGGAAATACTCTTCTCCATTACAAATGGTAGTGCAGAAAGGTACTGCAACTAAAACCTCCTACATGGTGCTAAGGTGTCACAAAAGTGGGCAAAATGTGAAGGCTTCTCATCTGGTTTGTCAGATCATGCATGTGTATTATGAATAAAGCAATAAGTCAAGCAATACAGTACACAACAGATTTACCAGAATAAGCAGGAGCATGGATGAATCATCCAAAACATCCATCCTTAAGAGAACACACAACCCATCCGACTGGTCACAACCATTGGGAATGGTCAAGTTCTTAGTGTAAGGGGAGTGTGTACTACACTTCCAAGTAACCACTTCTGCCTACCTATGATCAAAGGGTGCATTCACTCAGTCTTATACCAATGGGATTACACCAACCCAGGAGAACTTTCCATATAAACCTTTCCAGAGGCTTGGTCTGGAAAGCAAGGGTTCTCACACTTCACTAGAAGAAAATGGGAAAAAGGAATTTGCATAGGGTAGAACACCAGACAAATGGTTGGACCAAACATGAATAATCTGTCATCTGCATAAGGTCCCACAATGAGAAACAATGCAATTGGTTACTAAAGATAAAGAAAGCAGGAACTGATCAGTGCTGTTGTTTTGTTTGGAAATAGCAGTATGGTTTGGAAGGTAAAATATTTAAATTGCCAAAGCGGTATTATGGAAAATACCATCTCAACAGCAGGCACTGAGCAGGGGCAGATGGGCTTAACACTTCCCGTTATCTTCTAATTGATGCAATTTGCAGGTGAGAACTATTTCCTGCAATGCAACACTGGCCATATGGTGGGTTTCATTGTCTCCAGTATAATTTGTTTTTGTTGTTCTTTTTTGTTTGTATTTGGAAGTTATTTTATTTGTGGAAGCTGCAAGAAAAAGAAATAATGAACAATTTCCTTTTTAGAGCATCTTGGAAGTTTAGAGAATGGGGACTTGAGGGAAACAAAACCCAAAAACAGATGAAACTGCAATGTGATGCAAGTAATTTTACACAAAAGTGTTCGGAGTTGTATATATACCTGCCTGCAGTATCTCATCCTGGGGACATCAAGGACCACAAGAAGAAGAAGAAAAAAAAAACCTTGATATAACAAACTCAATAGGAGATGATATGAAAAATATGAAAGAAATCATCTCTCATAGAAGATAGACAAGCTGAATGAGTTGTGTGATCCAAGCAGCCAAGATATAAGGAGAGAAATCACAAGAAGAGGAATCCCATGTAAAAAAAAAAAGACTATCAGTTGCTTAGAAAAGGAATGATACATGCGAGATAACAGCAAGCTGTCCAAAATGGACAAAGAAGTTGATTGGGGCTGAACAATCATATAGAGACCATAGGGAAAGGAGGATAAATGGAGACAATATCACCTTCCCATGCAGCCTAAATCTTGAGAAGGAAGGCACAGCCTGGGAATAAAATCAAACAGCTCTTGTAGAAAAAAATGTGGGAGGCATCCAAAGCAAAAATGTTAGTAACATCTCCCACAAGAAAGAAGAAAATACATTTTAAGTGAAAAATGGTACAAGAAAGAGGTGGCTAAGTGTTTGAGAGAAGGTCATGTAAGAGCCCTATGAAATAAACAGTTTCCAATCCAAAGAGAAACCAGCTAAGGAGAATGACTGATTTCCATAAGAACCAGAGAAATAAAATGACAATGGCCAAGAAAGAGATCAAAGGTCATACGCAAAACCACTCTATATTCAGTGATCATAGAAATGGATAAACCACTCTAAAAAAGCCAGGTTAAAAATGAAGAGATGAGAAAGCTGATGATCTGGAAGAAAGGTGTAGCAAATTGACTAATATCAAGAAACTACCCACTTGTGGTGATAAATTGCAAGGGTGGAAGATCAGAAAGAGCAAGTAGAAAAATGGGTTATTCTTGAAGAAAAACCAGTCCATCTTATAAGGGATTGAACAAAAGCCACACATGAAGATGAAGAAATGAAACATTATTCTGATAGATGGACATCCAGGGCTGACATAAAAAGATACCTCAAAGATGAGAAATGGAGGCTCTGGGACTGCTATGAATCAAAGGAGCAGAAGTCATGATTGAGTTAGCAAAAAAGGGACAACGAAAAAAACATGATAGGGGTGCTTTGAATTAAAGATAACACCATGGGAAGAAGTCAAAGAAGGAAATAAGCATACAGAAAGAACATGGACTAATCCACACTTGGAGGGAATACCACCAGGGCCAGAGAGTATATGATTCGTGACCAATAAAAGGGAACCTTGGTGTAGAGGAAAGTCACAAATGCATCGATAAGAGGACTCCTAAATTGGGTACAAGTCTATAGAAACACCACACGATGTAAAGACCAATGTTTCAGAAGGATTCAATCTGAGTAAAACAGCTGTTCTGTTGCTACATTTAAATCTCCAAGAACATGGAAGGCCAACACCAGGATGTTGTTGTCATGAGCTGAAGAACATGAAAGCAGGGGCACCGAGAGTGAGTAACTCCATTTCAGTTGATGGAAAATGCTAGTGGAGTTATAATAATAGCTGAAAATAAGGTATCAACAACTATAACAATGGATGGTGGCAGGTTCAATGAACTGACCAAATCTCATAAACAGTGAAGTGGAAAGACCATTTCTTCCGAGACCAAATGTCAAAAAATGTGAGTGTTAAGTCCAGGCAGGGTGGAGGAAGATGGATGCTCAGAGTTGTGAGTTGTGTGGAAGTATTTGAGCCACCACGATAATGAGAGGTAAAGATATGAATGTAAAGAAATGAGAGAAAGCAGTGGATCACATGGCATATCCTACCAATCCACCAAAATCTATTGAAAATGAGCCAAAAGGGCACATGACAGAGGCAAGAGTCCCCACAGAAACTATTGCATAGAAAGAAAAGGAGACATGAGCCTTGGAACCCAGAAGCTCCATATCTTGGAAATGTAAAGGAGAGGGTTCTGTGTCACAACAAATGAGGTGATAAATAATATTTGTTGAACTTATTTTAAGTTCTGAAATTGTTTCTTATATGAAATACTAATACCATAAGAAAATTATTAAAAGATTAACCAGGATACATCTGAACAAAATATTTAAAACTCATAAAATTGTTCATAGTTGATAAATGTCCAAGACAACAAAGTATCATACTTTCTAAACAACTTGGAAAGTTCTACCCACAGGTGCAACTTAACATCATTTTCAAAAGAGCACATGAGAGTATCTCTTAAGCCCTCCCAATCTGGCAATCCAAGATACGGTTAGATTTGACAAAGTGCCACATAAAAGGCTTGTAAAAATAATTATCTGTATAGGTATGGGAAATAAGTTATGAAATTGGATAAAAGAGTAACTGAATGGAAGAAAACAGAGGGTTGTTACAAATGGAGTTTAGTCAAACTGGATTAATGTTACAAGTGGGGTACCTCAGGGCTCAATCTTAGGACTTTTGCTCTTTTTGATTTACATCAATGACATAAATTTGTAGATGATATTAAGGTCTTGGGTGTTTCTAGCTGTGAAGAGGATATTGCTGATTTACTAAAGGATTAAGATCATTTAGTGAGTTGGACAAATAAATGGCAAATAGGTTTTGATTCTATTAAATGCAAGATAATGCATATGGGTTATCATAATTTGAATTAAGTAAAATTTGGATGGGAATAATCTTAACAGTGTTATGAAAGAAAGGAATCTTGGTGTAATGGTTCATAAGACTCTTAAGCGATCCAAGCAGTGTGCTGTTACTAGCGGTATGGCAAATAGGAATTGAGGTTGTATCTACAGAAATATTGAATACTAGTCTAAAGAGGTTATAATTTCATTGTATAGGTCACTGGTTAGGCCACATTTGGAGTATCATGTTCAGTCTTGGGCTCCTGATCATAGGAAAGACATTGAATTGTTGGAAAGGGTTACTAGAATGGTGCCTGGGATGGAGGGTTTGTCATTCAAGGAGAGGCTAAAATCTCTCAAATTGTTTACTGTTGAAAAAAGAAGAGTTAGAAGGGATCTGATTGAGGTGTTTGAAATGCTTAAGGAATTGATAGTGTTGATGCATCATCTTTTTTCATATTTAACAATGAGAATAGTAGGACAAGGGGACAAAAATCTAAATTTTGGCATGGTAGGAGTCATTTTCAGCTAAGACAGTTTTTGTTTTTCTAACAGGGTGGTTGGCCTTTGGAATGGGTTGCCTTCAGATGTTGTGGAGGCAGTAAGTTAAAGTGAGTTTAAGAGAAAGCTTGATAAGTATATGAATGACAAGGGCTGTCTTTAAGAGTTTATTTATTTATTAATAGTTTCAATTTAGTTTAGACGATGGGATAGCCGAGAAGGACCAATAGGTCTCATGTTAAAATTATGTCATGTTACGTTAAACTGAAGCATCTGATAACTGACACGGGGTTCACCATTATATATAATGGTAATTTCAATCTTGAATTGTTAATGTTATACTCTTTGGGCTATCTGCACTCTTTCCTCCATGAAGAATCAAACCACAGGTTTCAACATTGTAAGTTTCTAAACTTACGGCTGTCTCACCTGGGGAATGAGAATGTTCATCCACAACACAAACTTTCCCTGTTTTAATTATAATACAGTCTTCTTGTATATTTAATTTGTTTTAAAGCTTTTGTTTGTTTGTTTGAAGTTAAGCACAAAGCTACACAAAGGGCTATCTGTGCTCTGTCCACCATGAGTATCAAAACCCAGTTTCTAGAGTTGTAAGTCCACAGACATACCGCTGTGCCACTGGGGGGCTGTTTTAAAGCAACCTTTTTGTAAAATGACCTTTTAATAAACAACTTTTATTAATAGGATGTTATTTCAAAAATTAAATGTTGCAAATAACTTGCTTGCACAATTCTGTCTTAAATATTCTAGTGAATTTACTTACATGCTAACAATAATGAATCTAAATGCCTAAGTTTGCAAGCACATAACATTCATAATAACCATGTTCATCAGTTACTTTCCCGCTCTGATGTACATAACAAATATTGGTTTATATCCTGTAACACATTGTACAGTGACTGAATATCTTCTCATGCAAGTACTACTTGTTAAATAAACATTTTTATGCAGTATTTATATAAGGTGCATAAATTAGTTTCATTTATCTTACCTATGTGACACATTTTATACAACTGTTTTCTGATCAGTTGAATTTCAACAGATCTACAGTGCTACATTCCTTTGTAATTGGAAACTAATTTGTATTCAGGATTCATCATCACTAATGCACAACTAAATATTTAAATGAATACCTTTTCAAGCAAGAAGGAATTAATCAGTACTTATTATATTTATAACTTGTCATACAGTCCTTTTTAAATACATTTAACTTAATGTATTTTAGTGTAATTCCATAAAATGTGAGAAATAGACCAAAGAAATGCAGTCAAAAGAAAGAATAAAAAGAGACAAATTATTACTTTAATATAAAAAGATAAAAGTTATTGAATTATGCTAAAAAATATTTTGTATAGCTTAATAGTTTTCTTTTCCTAACAAATTTTCTTTGACTTTTGATTCATTTATTTCTTAATTATATTTGTTTGTAGTTAAGCACAAAGCTACACAATGGAATATCTGTGCTGTGCCCACAACGAGTATCGAAATCCATTTTTTTTTAATATGGTAAGTCTGCAGACATACCACTGAGCCACTGGGGGGTAATTTCTTGGATAGTGAAAAGGTGATTCAGTGATTAATTTTGTTTTTCCTCCATACCCCTAGGATGCATGATTTGTGGAGGACAATGTCTTTTTTTTTTCTATATCATTTTTTTTATAGCACCAGTTACATAAAGTTATACATGACAATTAAAATGAAAATTAACTTACTTTGATTTTCAAAATTCAACTCCCCAATAAACTGGTAAAGTGAGCCTTTAATATAACTGGTTGGGGGTAAAAGTGATGTATCAACCTCTAGCTCTCTGCAACTTACTGACTTTGAAGAAACTAAAGTAACTTTCTGGTCAACAGGAAAGTGGCTCTCTAACCTACATATTGAAAATGAATATTAATGAAAATCAAAATTTTGCATTGCATTAAATTTTACAATTGTAAAAAGCAGTCAAAACTTGATCCATGCACAGCATGATATTTTATAGATATTAATTAAAAATTAAGAATAACATTCAATACTTAGACTACTAGTTTTTTTATATCATTCGTTTAAGGGGTCCACTGCATCATACTGAAAAAGTTTGTTTCTGCCTGTTATAATATTGGGTGTAAAGAACTGACAAAAAATAATTTAATGACATTGCTCATTTTGTATAAAATACATAGGGTACATCAGATGTAATTAGTGGGATTAATTGCAGTATTGATAATAATTTTGTTTAAATTGTCATATACTTTTCTCCATATAAAAGTTAATATTTTCCTGCACTGAAAACTTATTCCCAATAGATTCTTACCTCCTTTCACATAACAGCTTTTGTCGACTTGTACTGCCTTCTACATGCACTAGCCTTGATATTCCCATCAACGCTCAAGTGTTTTTCACATGAAACAGTTGCATGATAGCATGCAAATGAGCATGTGACAACCCTCAACTAATAGGAATATAACAACTCCTAGCACAACTGACTTCCTCTATGCAGTTTAGCTTAACTTTTCTTTGAGATTGAGCAACATACAAATTAAAAGACACTAGAAGGTAAGAATCTCTCGGGAAAACATTTTCAGCATAGGAAAATATTAACTTCCAATACAATATTTTACTTCCTCTCACATAACAGCTAGAATCGAACACTGACCTGGCGGAGGGACTAGTGTACCGTAACCTAGAAAGTTCTTGAAGGAAGCCTGTGAAATGTATGAATAAAAAATACGTAAGACACTCCTGTGGGAGACTGCACCACTTTTGAACCAGGTAGACTCTTCACCTGTGAAACTGATGTGTCGCAATAAAGGCAGAATTGCAGAAGTAACCCCATAAGTTAAATAAAGAGACCCTTGGTGTATAGTGGCAAGGGCATGGTGGACCGTAATGGGGAGTTCTACGTCAACCAACACCAAATCTACCGTGATATAAATAGACAGTCCATGGTAGGAAGAGGGTCCTCTACCCTTCACCTCAGACACAGGAACTGGAAAGGAAGATCTGTTCCAAGGACCCATATCATCATGTATGCATGTTTAACATAACCAACACCAGGGAACCGACATCTAGACAACAGTAGGAAGCTGGACAGCAGTGTGGCTGTTCAACTCCAGTCCACAACCAGGTGGCATTGGGAATAAATTATCCAGTCCACAGTAGAAGGGTACCTACACCACTCACATGTGAGAACTTGTGGCTGGTCTAGCTCCAACCAACACCAGAACCCCCTCCAGGAACTGACTTCTGGGCAACATTAGGAAGGAGGGTTCCTAGCCAGATGGGTGAACTGCATTGTGGCAGAAATCATCCAGTCCATAACCAAGTGGCATCTGGAAAGAACATCAAGACCATGGTAGGAATGTCTATATGTCTATACACCATCTACAGAACACCACCACCCTACTCTCAACTGAGTGGTTTTAAAAACAAACTCAAGAGGAAGCCTCCATGGTCCACCACACCAGTGGCTTGGAGCTGGTAAGTGGTAAGGATTTTCCACTGAAAGAATGTGTGTGTGATGGGGGGGGGGGAGAATCTGGAGGAATGCAATACTGGATACAGTGCAAATGGTGACAGCAAAACCTAATTTTGAAAAGCAGACCTTTCCTGATACAGCCAAACCAAGGAGTGGCAGGGATGGGCAACTCATGTTAGTCCTTGAGTATATGGTCTGGGGCAAACATATTTATGATGCAAAATACTGCAAGGTAAAACTGACAAGTGGGCTTAAGAATACCCCATCTCTACAGTGAGTGTTATAGATCTGAATGTCCATACAGTGTGGGGTTAAGAATATACCTGGTCAGGCAGCGATCACCATTGAACAAGATCCGTATATGCAAGAAAAGCCCCTGTAAAAAAAGAATAGTATAAAAAGAGCACCTACCCACTCCTAGAGAAAATGTGGAGCTCAAGATGGCAATGGGAGATAGATGGTAAACTTTGGAGCAGGAAACAGCCAAATGATGCAGATAATATGTATGGGGAGTGGTCCACATGCCAGCATGAACTATCTCTTTTGAAGGGCAACAGAATTGGGCAACCAGGGCCATGGTAAGGTGACAGATTTGATGGGAGGAGGCTTAGAAGGAACAACGATCATTATTAAAAAGGGATGAATAAGCCAGACAATCAGCCAGCAAATCCAACCTGCATGGGTAATAGGAGAAATATATATCACGGGGAAAGGTTCCAATGAATAAACAAATGAGAACCATGGAAGGGAGCAGTGCAAGCCAAGTAATAGCAGAGAGCCCAGACAAAACATGAGGCAATCCAGATTGGAACAAGGAAAAAGGTGAAAAACTGAAGAGAGCGAAGGCAAATTTAGCCCCACGTGTGGCTGAAGTTTTGAGCAAGAAAGACCAATTTGTAATGATTTTTGTATATTCATCCCTACCTGTACTTTTTGGCATTGCCATCCCTACATCATACTTAATTTTTGCAAATTTCTTTTCTATTACTTGTTTCCTCTCTTTTTTTTTAGACAATTTCATTGAAGTAGGCTGATAAGTGAGCACTTTTATTTTTATAATTCAATAGTAATATATATTGTTAATATCATATCAGTTTCTTCATTGCACCTGTAGAATGACCTCATATATTGATATTATACCATACAATTGGCTACAATAGATCATTAATCAACAATGGTTATAAACTTGACATCTTGAGATTTAATGTTGAGGAACCTACAGTAAGGAAAGAACATATGAAAAATGCATAGCTGTACAATTCCTATATTCATGTTTGCATTATTTTTGGTACTGCCATCCTTACATTATTTTACATTAGCAAAGTGTGTTTTATTACATATTTTATGACATTTTTCCAATGACTGAAGGTTATTGTATTTTATGAATGTGTATAATAAAATTTAATATTATGCATATTGATTTTTTCCCCTCCTTCACTTCATACATAATATAGGGGTTGGCTCCCTAAAGACACCAACTGTAGAATGTACAAAGCACTGAATATTTGACATGTTACAGTCATCTGACATT
>NW_013665846.1:641913-663075 GCF_000517525.1 Limulus polyphemus | reverse complement strand
AAAAAAAAAAAAAAAAAAAAAGATGAGAAAAACACGGCTTAACAAACCTTAAGACTTAATAACAAAATTTATATTTTGTGTATGAAAGCATTGTAATGTTTACTAATAAACTGTCAAATTTCATTAACATTTGCTTATTAATTTAAAAGTTATAGCATGAAAACTATAACAATCACAAAATGGTTACAAGGTCAGTCCCAGGGACTGAGCCCGTGCTAAAAGAGTCAAGGGGAATGAAGGACAACCACAAATTTGGGGAAAATATTACAAACATTATATTAAACACATCTAACAGAAAGTCTAAATCTCACATTTTTCCCAATGTATAGTTAATTTGCATTAAAAAAATCTCTAATTCAACAAATGGGTGACACTCATAAAATATACAAAAATTACTGATCTATTTTCTCACAAAAATGCTAACACACATAAGAATAAATATGTTTTAAGATAAAAATAAGACCCAAGATAAGCCAAAACCATATGCTTATAGACTTAGGTTTTAAACTCAGCTCATTAAGCTGTTTTGTTGTGACATTTTCTATTATATATACTTTGACTTTCATTTTATTATGATTAATATTTTATTAGAATTATTATAATTTTTGAAGTATTCTTTATATATTTGAAAGTGTGTACTGTATTATTCTATACATTATGTTCTTGCATTAGTAGTAGTAATATCTGTCAAGAAAGTAAAGATAATACAAAGTATTAGATCAAAGAGCAGTTTAGTATTCCTCTCAACCAGTCAATGAACCAATGACAGTTTATGTCACTAAAACTGTTATAACAAATTAATTCTTGTTTGAAAGAAAATATGATAACTCAGTGTTTAAAAAATGAAAGTATGGGACAATATTATAATAATTTAATTTCAAATGTAACATTTGGTAGGAGTGATGAGGAATAAACTCAATAATAAGCAGCTACCAAGTAATTGGTTAAATCACATCAGACATGAATGTTTGTGTGTACAGGAATAAGAGAAAAATACTTATGTATGTGTATTTAATGAAGTCTCATTATAAAACTGCTTTAATACACAACATGACATCCTTAATGTTGAATATTACTTCTTTGGAAAATCCACTCAATTCTTTAACTATAAAGGTATTATTGCTTTTCTTTGTCAACTTTCTACACATAACAGAACATTTCAGAGCAATCTTACCTTCTGTAGTGGTGAGGCATGCAGTTCGAGGTGTTAGGGATATGTCCACACTTTTTGAACCAGTCCGAAGAACAACAGACTTAGGTAAAGACAAACAATTAACAATGAAATGATAAATAAAACTCAATAACGAAAAAATAAAAAATAAACAGTTACAGACAGAAATCACTTGAAGACAAAATGAGTTCATTTTTTTCTGTCATCTATTGCTTTGATTTTTAGTTAATATGTAAGGTGAAAATAGAAAATTCAATTGTTTTAGTCTTTAAAAGTTATAATAACTTATGTGAACTAAATATGGCACACAAAAAATCTTTAGATAACTTACTCCTTCATAAAATTAAAGCATAATATAATTTACTTAAGAGGTCTCAAATATATGTGTAATCAACAAAATATCACATATTCCCATTCCTCACTAGTTATAAGATGTCATATATTAAAGCTTGATTTATGAAAATTAACTTCACAGTTTTCAACAAAAACATGTATAGAAAAACATTTTTACTTTTTCAACTTTCTTTCTTGTTTTCAGGGTTCTTATAGTATCATTAAAGAACTCTTGTGAAGTAGATTCTTCAATCTGTGCCTCATCACTTTCAATGCCAGTTGTGCTGGTTTGGGATTCTTCAACTACAATATCGGGTATTTCTGGAGGAGTAGGTTCGACAAATGATGACTCTTGGCTGGCTTGGGGGTCATTTTCTTTGGCCTTAGCTAACAATTGTAACACTGTGTCTTGAAACTTCTCAATCAGCTTTAGAGAAGTTCTGTCTTTAATTTTCTGTTCAAAATTTATGTTTTTATAAATTATTTACAAAATATTGTAAAAATTTTTCAGACAATACTGTAACACTTAAATCATGAAAGTTATTATAATGTCTAGTTCACAATGAACTATTTCTTAAACATTTTAATATGTAGTTTACAAAAGTTAACAACAAAACACTGAATACATGCTGGTTCACTTAAGAATTATTTACCAAACCATTTAACACCTAGTCCAAAGGTTCTCAAACTGGGGAAGAGGGAGGCCTAACTTGGGCAGCCGTGAGAAAATTCAGGAAAAGGTAACCACAAAAAATATTTACTACAATGAATATCTCAATTATACTACAAGCAAAACAGTCAGCACTTGCACATCCAACCACAATTTTTTCCACTAAAGTGACTATTAAACACATATCATGTCTATCTGTTTTTGTTTTTCACAGGTTAAACACTTGCTTGTGTTATATTGAACACTAAATATCAAAAATTACATATCTGAAAGCAGTGATGGGAATGTAAACAGTTTAAGAACCAATGCCTAGTCCATACAAAAATGTTTCCACCATTAAACCAATAAATAATTCCACTGATTTTGTTAAAACTAAATTCACTACAAAAATAAATTCAACAAAACAAACCTCTGTAATTTTTTCTGTGAGGACAGCTAAGTTTTTTAGTGTCGAGTAAGAGTTGCATGAAAGCTCTAGGTAGGTAAGAGATTTAGCTAGTACTCGTACATTGAATGATTCTCGATCTCTAAGAATTTCATTGCACAACTGTTCAGCTAGTCTATCGTGTACAGAACTTTCCTGAAAAACAGAACAGGAGAATATGAACTTGACTATTAAGTAATAATCCAAAACCAAAATCCAAGTGTGTTAATACGAACTTAGGTATGATAAAATATGTAAGAAGATGAGACAAAAATTTATCTTTCTGCAGCAACTTACATATTCATATATTTTTTTATAAATTAATAGACACTTATTGCCAGTCTGAAAATATGTCTGTTTAAATTTACTTCCATAAAGCATACTGTTGGAATAAAATAAACCTAATTTTTTCACTGAACTTGGTGTATGTGTATCATAGGTTAAAACTATACGTCATGTTAATTCAAAAAAATTCACACAAGTGACTGTAACATTCACTGTGAATTTATTTGAAAAATACATTTTCAAAAACAAATTAAAAAACATATTAAGATTAGCAAAATGAAAATATAATAAATAAAATATGACAGCCTCAGCTCTATCACCAGATAGAGGAAATTCTGAATATGCAAGTTAAACACCTATAGTTAAAAAAATTTAAATACATTACAAGCCTCAGACTCTATGTATTTCTCAACTGTATTTGAAAACAAAACAAATGTTCCATCTTAAGAGTACGAGGTGACAAGGTAATAGGTAATTTTTTTGCCAATAACTAACTACAACTATTACAAGTTAAATAAAAAACTGGGAACCCCTATTTTGGCTCCGTGCCATTACCAACAATTACTTTTGGAGTCAAAACAAGAATTTGTAGTTTGAGTAAATAACATCTACAGTATCTTCAGTCCTAGTTGCTTACTTTTTTTTACAATCTCTATTTGCAGGTTTTTAAATTCACAATTTTTTATTTATCTTGTTTGTTGGCTTTTTTTTTATACTCAACTATGGGCAACGGATAACTTGATATGGTAGTTAACTTTATTCATTGTAATGATAATAAACATAACTAGTAGCTAGCTAGTAAGGTTCGTGATGATTTGCTGTAGCTATTGACTACTCGGTCACATTAGTTCGAGATGTAAAATGTTAAGCTGCAGCTGGAGATTGTCATGGAGATTTGTTTGAGAATATAGTTAGCATGTATAGCTTCTATGTAACTAAATTCACTATATATAATGCATAGCAATGGACAAATATATGCCTAGACTAAGAACCAACCCCCACTAAGCGCGTATAAAATTTTACCAGAAGAAAAGCAGTCTTTTCAAATAAAACATATCTGTCTAAAACATCGCTTTAAATAAAAAGAATTTACCAGTAGAAAAGCAGTCTTTTTAAATAAACATGTGTCTAAAACATCACTTTAAATAAACCTTTTTGTCTTTTAAAGTAATTATGAATGTGTGTAATAAAATTTAATATTATGTGTATTTTTTTTTTATTCCTTCACTTCATACATAATATAGGGGTTGGCTCCCTAAAGACACCAACTGTATAGTGTACAAAGCACTGAGTATTTACATGTTACAATCATCTAAAGTTCATCTATTATTAGCTGGTAATTCCTGTTTCACCCTGTACTTAAGCTTTTTAAAGGAATGCCAGATATTTGTAAGAAAGCTATCTTCAAGGAGAAATGATAACATTGTTTACTCCAGCATTATGATGTTTCTTAGCTTATGTAAAATGCAGAAGAAACAAATAGACTTTTCAATACCCCTACGACCTTCACAGTATCTTATTTAGTATTCTACAAAAGGTTTGGGTGCAAAATACTAAGCCGTTTTTGTTCTCAGCTGGCAAGAGAATATTAATCAGAAGAATTATAAACAGGCCATTTTGAGCAATACATGCTTTATTATTGTTAAGTTTTATATGTGTACAGCCTAAGCAGTCAATAGTAAAGGTTTTAAAGGGTTGTTTGAATTGAATCTTTATTGTTTGAGGTGCTTTCTGCCCAAGCGTTCTATTAGGGTTTTGTGCATCCCTTGCGATCCCTATTATGAACCACTATTGTGGTTCATGATAAAAGTTTAAGTGTTCTAATTCATTATTCACCATAATAGTAACACTGGCATCTTAAAGGTAGGAATATATATTTATGTATTATGTACTTTGTAATGAAAATAAATCTTAGTTAAATTCACTTTTCTTTACAAACATGACGAGCCTAAAGAAGGTCTATCACAACTATATCTGGGTGATGAACATGGGACATAATCAAAACATAAATGATATTTCTAAATGTCATCAAAAGAGATTAAATATATAAAAACTAGACACAAATTTATAGTAATAAAGATTTTCTATTGTAACAGAAATTATATAACAGATGTTAATTAATATCTTATTTGAGGGATTTCAGTGTCATTTTGAGATGATAAATGGGTAAATCATGACCCAAAAAATGCTGAGAATAGTCTACACACAAGGAAAAACATTAATATGCAATATATAAAGCAACAATAACACAAAATTTCAGTAGATTCTGTGCCTACACATGAAATGTTTTTCTTCTCAGTACAATTGTGCTATCTAACGGTCATGTGTTATTCATCATGTTATTAATTCACCTTTAACATATTCTTATTTGTTCTATAAAATCTTACCCCATAGTTTTTAGATTCTGATGATATCAGTGATGGGTTGGTCAACTGAATAATAAAGCGAGCAAGATTTGCTTCATCTACGTCTGCCAATGGACTGGATGCAGGAGCATCAAACAAGGTACGTAAAGTAGGCATAAAGGCTTCTTCCAAACACTCCTGACTGGACCTATATTACAAAAGTTAGAGGTACAAATTATGTGTGATTATACAGCATTCTTTGGAAGAATTAAAATTGACTTGAACTGTTTCTAACCAAGTAGAGCCTTATATACAAGTGACAGCAGGCTTACACTACACAATTACTATTAAAATTGTTAAAATTCTATTAATTTTTTGTCATAGTACTACATAGTAAAACAGTTCTAAACGAATCAAAAATGAAAACAACTGCACATAGAAATAAAATGTTAGATTTCTAATTAAAACTAAGCTGACAAATTCAAAATTTTCTAAAGCAGTACTTAAATATTTAAATTAACACATAAATTACCAAACTGAATATAACCAAGACATAAACATTACTAGTTCTTATATAACTATGTGGATTGTTATTAGTGAATAATAGTTCCATTGCACGATTCTATAAAATGAGAATTGTGTGGAAGAGTGTAACTTATCTTATGTTTATGACTGTTAACTTATTATATGCAAATGAAATACAATGTTTAATTAAAATGAAAAAAGAAACAAGTATATCAAGTGTTATTAAAGAAGAGAAAATCACCGACTGTCAAACAATATGGCAATACATACATGTATACAGATAGGTAAATATGTAATAAGATGTAAATATTACCCCATAAAACTCAAACCAATAATGTCTGGATTATATTGGGTATCCCTAACTGTTTTGTTGTATCTTTTTTAAGAAAAAATAAATTTGTTAAAACGATACCTATAATAAAAAAATAAAGTGTTCAAAAATTATATTAAACATTACAAAAGTTAATGAAAATTGATATAAATAAATGTGAAATAGGTTATTAATTACACAAAAAAAATATAATACACCACAAATATCCATAAAGCTTACAGAAAACATTAATTAACATAAAATTTAAGGACAACAAAAGGCCTACATGCCCATCTCGACTGCTCCATCCACTACAGAAATAAAACTCAAGGCCAGCCCTTATCATTCAAATATCTATAAAGTCTTCCCTTAAATTTACTGCATATACCACATCTGAAGGTAACCCATTCCAAAACCCAACTACCCTGTTAAAAAAAAATAAAACTATCTTAACTCAATATAACTCCTACCCTACTAAAACATTTGTGTCCCCTAGTCCTATCATACTAACTATTAAGTATGAAAAAAGATAATGCCTCAACACTGTCTATTCCTTTAACAATCTTAAACACCCAAATCAGATTCCTTCTAACTCTTCTTTTTTCAAGAGAAAACAATTTCAGAGATCTTAACCTGTCCTCATTCAACAACCTTTCCATTCCAGGAACCATTCTAATAACCTTCCTCTCAACCCTTTCCAACAATTCAATGTCTTTCCTAAGGTAAGGAATCCAAGAATGAACACAATACTCCAAATGTGGCATAACAAGTGACCTATACAATGAAATTATAACCTCGTTAAACTTTATTCAGTGTTTCTATAAATACAACTTAAAATCCTATTTGCCCTACCACTAACAACAACACAATGATTTGATGGCTTAATATACTTCTTGAGAGTTAATCTAATTGTTGTATTAAATATATAGAGCTTGATTTTTACGGTTGTCTGAGATGACTAAAAACTTCCTAGGATGAACAATTTAAACCCCTACAAGACTAATTGGATATTTTTTGAGGGTCTGTGTTGTTGGGTTTATTTCAGATGACCAATACATCCTTCCCAAGGCCATATTAAGGGTGGGGCACAAGGAGCAGCTGCATCAAGGCCCCATTACCTGGGGGCAAATGCTATTCTGCAGCCCCAGGCCCACTCTGACCTAAATCTGCCTCCTGGTTAAGTTGGTAATACTGTGGGATAATATTAGATTATCATCATTAATTGTACCAAACATTTTAAAGAACCTTATTTAGAAAATTAGTAGATTTTGGCATATTAATTGCATCTTGAGGAAAAGAAATATTCTAATCTTCTACACATCCAAACAGGAAAAGACCACAATAATGTAACATCTAGTATAATTATTATTGGTTTGCATAAAACATTTCGGACAACCTGACCTGTATCAGGGGTTGTTCAAACTTAACCTTTTAACTTTTAAAGTGCAATTAAATCCAAAGCATGCAATAAACACAATCTAGTAACAATAAGTTGAATTTATCTTTTAAACAGACTTGCATGTAATATAACACAGACTGCAATTAACACAATTAAACAATCAATATTTTTAGGTACACAATTTAAAAACATTGATCATTTAAATGTTTTAATTATTCATTTACACAAGTACCTTTAATTTTTAGCCTAGTAATATTACCACAGATTATGCCTAAAGTCAGTGACTGGCATCAAAAATCAGAATTTAGTTATGTATTAACTCTTCAATCACCACCAACAAATATATTTTGGACAAAATGCTGGTATCTTGTATCAAAAGGACATTTACTTTCATAAATAATTTTCACAGCACTCACTAGCAAGTTGCTAACAGTTAACAGCAAAGAACATTTTACATAAATTTTATGACCAAGCCTAAATGTACAGGAATGCTCTGGAAACTTTCGAGATTTCTTTGCATCATTACTCTTTTGGGTAAAAAAAAAGAAAAAATTAGTAGTCACTACTGCAGGTTGTATGGTTCAGTGACTGGGAAGCTTAACACAAATACAGTAAAAGTGGGTAAATATAAGTATTAGGAAGTATTTGCTCACAGTAAAAAAAGTATTGCAAAAATGAACACTTTCTGGATATATAAATAGGAAAATTGTATGCCATCAATGATATCAAAATAAGTACATCAATGACAAAGAGATTACAAAATATTTTATTAATACTGGGGAAATCTCAAGTTTTATAGGGTAAAAACTAGCAGTCAGTCTACCTACATATCAAAATCCCCTCAAAAGAGAGTTGTAAAAGTAATGTTGAAAAAAACAATCTGAGTCAATCAACAAAGAAGCTATACCTGCCATGAGCAGAGAAGTTAAGGCTTGATTACCTAACAATGACTTTGGAAAGTGGTCAAATCTATGGAACCTCTGTCATTAAATGAATAACCAATGCTTTTTTGTTTTCAAAAAGAAGAATTATGATGGATATTTAGTCTAAACAGAGTTCTCAAAAGGTCTCATTTTTTATTGTCTGTGGAATGCACTACTAAAGTTTATTCTAGTTAAAACTGAAAGTTTGTTAAGTTTCTTTAAGTTAATAATAACTAATGTAGCAGTAGTGCTAGCATTGTAGATTTCTAATGAATGGTGATGAATTTATTTTTATTGAAAAATGATATTTGTCTCAAAATTCCTTCTAAGCAACATTAACGAGTTGCACTTTTAGTCTTATTAAAGCTTTATTGCTCCTGTGTGGTGATGTGAAAACACCTACAAAGATGCCATCATATTAAAGTGGATAGACTTTATATCTCGCATAATTAATTGAGGTGATTCAAGAAGTTGTGAATGTTCAATACTATTCAAATTATAAAAATAGTACTGTATAAAAAGGTCTATATGTCAATAGAAAAAAATAGATGGCAGAAAGTGTGGCTGTTTGACAAAAACAATATGGTTTGAGCTCTGGGAAGAAATGATAATTGTTGCCTTTATCAAAGTTATTCACTGTATGGAACATTTAAACTTTTGGATACAAATAGTCTTTAATGTCAGTGTAATACATGTAGTAGTAGTGCTAGCAATGTAGATTTCTAATGTCAGTGTAATACATGTAGTAGTAGTGCTAGCAATGTAAATTTCTAATGTCAGTGTAATAAGAAATCTACATTGCTAGCACTACTGCTACATGTATTACACTGACATTAGAAATCTACATTGCTAGCACTACTGCTACATGTATTACACTGACATTAGAAATCTACATTGCTAGCACTACTGCTACATGTATCACACTGACATTGGCAATCTACAGTACTGGTTTTACCACATGTATCACATTGACATTAAAAATCTAGTACTAGCACTAAAGCTTAATGAAATACAGACATTAAAAATTTACAGTGTTAGCTAGCACTACTACTACATGCATTACACCGATACAAGAATTCTACGATGCCAGCACTAATGCTATATGCATTACACAATTTCAAATATAATATTGTTAGTTAGAGCATTTCTATCTTTTGTGGAGCCATCTTTAGTGTAGGTATTGTAGTAATTTAAATTTTTGAACTTTGTGTAATTCTGTCCACTACTAAGATTTATATAATTTAAACAGATATGTATATTGAACATGGAAGGATTATGCTTGTGTTGGACCTTTCTAAAACAAAGTATAAGCATTATTCTCATTTAACACAGAATACATTATAATAACTTTATTTTTAATGGTATAGATGCAAGATTTTAAACATTTCATGAAAATGATGAAACTCTTAAACAGTTGGACCTAGATCTATGTCACTTACTTTTAAAATAACAGTGATGCTGAGTGACAACTGTATACTTTGTTTCAGATTAATTAATGGTTGAATTTCACTGTGTTACATTTCAGGTGCGTGCAAAAAAGCACAAACGATAAATAATTTGTTTCACAATAGGACTATTTGTCACTGATATTATATTATCCTAATAATAATTATAAAGGATTTTTCAAAACTTACTGTGCTGCTGAAGCAAAAGCTGGCAAAAATACTCCAAGGAAATGGCGTAGTTGTATATCATTTTCAGTAGCTGGATTATACCACAGAAGCAATAAATGAGAGAGAAGGCGTGGGGAGTAAACATGTCCAAGGAGCAGCAGTTTACCAATTCCTTCAGCTGCCAAAGTTCTGACTTCTCTAGACTATTAGAAATTATTTCATTGTTGAAGAAACTTTAAGCTAGGCTTCTTGTTAATGCACAAACATTAAATCACTTTTTAACACAAAACTTAAAATTTTACTCATTATTACAGTAAAACCTGTTTCTAAGCAATTAATCCTCTAGTAGGTTCTTCAGAATTTCTTTTATAAAACAATCTAAACAAAACTTCCTATCCAAGCAGTTACGACAATAATTAGACTTTGTATCATTATACCTTGGAAAAAGAAAAAAACAACAACAAAAACTTTCATATATCAGGTCTTATACCCTCAATTGTATTTATAGACTATCCTTGTTTTTAGGATCAATTTGTTTTTCCTGCAAACTGAGAAACACTAACCTCACTATCTAGATGGGCAGCTACAATTGCCATTATATTTGAGGTAGCTCGTTGGTTTTCTTGAGACTCTACGATACTTTCCTCAGATCCTTTAGATGGTGTCTCTGACACCTCTTCAATTCTCTCAGTTGTCTCATTTGAAATTCCTTCTACTTTAAAAGCATCCAACCCAAACACAAGGAGAAGGTCTAAAATAGCCTTTAATGCAGTGACCTGAATAGTTTCTTGGTCAACTTGGGAAATCTAATCACAGTATAAAAATATAGAGAAAAAAGTACTGAATGTATCACATTCTTAATTTTAAACTGATGTTGAAAACATGTGAAATACTTAAAACGTTTCAATGTATAAATTACACATGTTCTTTTGAAAAACAGGGATGAAATAAAATAGATTTACAAATAACAAATACTCAAAGTGTTACCTGCATGAACAACAAGAGGTGTTGACAAGCTACATCCCGATTTAAGAGACAACACAGCCCGAGTGCTTTTACTGCCTGATTTCTTACTGCTGGATCTTCATTCTGGATTCCTGGGAGCAACTGATGAGAAAGCTAGTTAAGATCTTACTTTAAGTATAATTTTTTTAATTTAAATATTTTCACAAAACATTTTTATACAATAAATGACTAAACTATAAAACATAAAAAGTTTTACTTTATTACAGGTTTAACAGTATGAGTGAAATAAATTTCTTTTCCTCAGAAAAAAGTAAAACCTACCAATGTGTCCATTACTGAGTGTAAAGTGGGGTTGACTGTTTTCAGTGATGACATCTCCAGAAATTCCGATACAATAGTGACACATTTTAGTAAAGTTTGAGGATCATTCTGTGAGACAAAAAAAGAACATACTACTGAACAAAGTATTTGTTTTTCCAGTCTTATATATTACACACAAATTTAGAGAAATCATACACTTGTTTAACAGGAATCAGCAAATTATTTTAAATAAAAAAATATATAAGAATTCTCAAACCTTCTACAACAACAGTTTGTACGAAATATATTTACTATACTAAAAGAAATTGAACATTATTTTAGTTTCTGAATATTATTTCAGGTTAGTTTCTTACAAATTATGTAAAAACTTTTCTGCACAGATACTTGCTCATTCCTCACTATTTAATCATTGATCTCATCACAGTCCCCTTTAAAATATTAAAGAATTTTCTACATCTTTATGGTATACATTTAAATCTTACTTTTCATTTGAAATAATCTTCTTATGACTTCATGTCAATAAGAAAGTGTTAGTACAAAATAAGTTTTTATACATTGTATTTACGAGGTCAAAAGAGCAAACGAGTATGACTAATTCTTATAGATTTCACTTATGCAAGTAAAGAAAAGCCCTTTCAAGAAAGGAAGTTAATGTAGGGATGGCTAATATCAATCCTTCAAAAACATAACAAAGGATTTATATTTGCCATACCTATATTTACTTCCTTTATTGAAAAGCTTTTTCTTTATTTATTTTAATGCAGTGTTTAAATACAATGTTCTAAATACAATGATGTTCCAACTGTAATATTTATTGTTTATATGTTATTGGCTGGTAATTCCTGTTTCACCCTGTACTTAAGCTTTTTAATGGAACACCAGATATTTGTAGACAATCTACTTTCAAGGCTAATGATACTTTTGTTTACACTACAGTTATATTTTTTTTTAAGTTTACACAAAGCCCTACCATGCTTAGTGATAGCCTGTTCCCAAGTGCTTTTAATATGCTTTTCTGTCATACTAAAGCCATTGCAAAAACTTCTATACATTTTTTGGCTAGTGTGGGGAAAAGAAAGATGAACACTTTGCCTCTTTAGCTAGTTCCCAGTTCTCCACTTTAGCAACACTTTTCAATGATATTAAGGAGTCTCAAGCTGTTAAACACTTGATAATGGCAATTAGGTGTTCAAATATGGCTACACTTTTAGCAGTTACTTGTGAGCATTATAGAATAATAGATTGAATGCGGCAGCCATTTTTTTCTCAGCCCATCCCTACATACTAAGAGCTACCATGCTTAGTGATTAAGGGCAAGCAAGACATTATGATGGGAGTAAGATCTTGGAGGGATAATAGAGGAAGATGCATATGAGATGATTGAGATGTTTGGGATTTTAAATTCTACCTTTTCTTCAATTTTTACTAATGTAGAGGTAAGCAGTATTCCTCATACTGAACAGAGAAACATGCTTGAACAAGATGATCACATTAATTTTGAGCTTGTTAAGAAAAAATGGGAAGTTTAAAGAATGATAAAGCTTCTGGGCCAGATAATAGTTACCCAAAGGTTTTGAAGCAGGTTAAGAATTGTATATACCAGTATCTTGCTACTATTTTTTGTAAGGCCTTGAATGGTGGCCACGTAACAGAGGATTGGAAGTTGGCTGAGGTTATTCCTCTTTTCAATAGATGTGATAAAAATTGCCCCAGTGATTATAGGCATATTAGTCTTACATCAGTGGTAGGAAAAGTTTTTGAAAGTATGGTAAAAGATGACTTGCAAAGCCATTTAACAGTTTAAGATTTTGGTGGGTAGTCAATATGGTTTCACTAAAGGAAAATCTTGCCATACTAATATTTTGACATTCTTTGAGGATGTTACTGCTTATGCAGATGTGGGTACGATTATAGATTTGGTTATCAGGATTTTCAGCAAGAGCATTTTACAAAGTGACACACAAAATGTTTGTTAAAAACAATTATCTTCATACATGTGAGGGACAAGTTGGCTCACTAGATAGAAAAGTGGTTCAATGGAAAAAAACAAATGAGTTGTTATAAACTGAATTTAGTAAAATTGGATTAGTCACAAGTGAGGTACCTAAGGGCTCAATGGTAGGGCATTTGTTTGTTTTGATTAACATCAATGACATACACGATGAAATGGTCAATAAATTATCCAAATTTGCTGATATTATGGTTTTGGGTGATTCTGGCTGTGAAGATGCTGCTGCTGTTTTATAATATGATTTGGATTATTTCTTAAGTTGTATAAATAAATGGCATATGGCTTTAAATGATAATAAATGCAAGATAATGCATGTGGGATACCATAACTTGAATTATAAATATAATTTTGATGGGAATAACCATAACAATGTTATGAAAGAAAAAGATCTTGATGTCCTAGTTGATCAGTCTCTTAAATCATCCAAGTAATGGACCAGTGAGAAAAATATCCCTTTAGTGAATCATATTAGCTCTCCGATTATATTTCATTAAATGATTTAGAAAAACTTCTTTTGTTAGACTCTAGAAGTTTCCCCACTACATAAGTGGAAAAAAAAACTGGCTGTCCTGTAATTCTCATAGCAGCTCTTCTCACCCTCTTTAAAAATAGCTGTAAAATTTGTTTTTAATTTTTCAATCATTCTACTTACCACAAAAGTATTAATATCTGCCTGGTTCAGGATTTCAATAACTCCCTTAGTGTGCTCAGAATCTGGAATATTATTGTACAATCAGACATGTATTTTTTTTAAACTCAGCCATCTCACAGTCCTCAAAAAAATCCTTACCATCAGCATCCGTTAATATGGCCCAATCCTCATCAAGATTCTGCTTACCTTTAGCATATGTAAAAATATCCTTGCTGTTAGGTTTAACATTATTAGCCAGCTATTAGTCATAAGTCCTTTCTGTTTTCTGAATTCATTTTTAACCAAATACCTAGATTTGATTTTCTATAATTCTGTAAATCTTTCTTCGTAACTGTCAACATAAACTTCCTAGACCTATGGTATTTATTCCTTACTTTTTCCTTGATACCCATAATATACAAATTACTGTAGGTTTGACCTGCTATCTTTTTTTCCCCCTTTTTTGAAACATGCCTTTTTAAATTAAAAGCAATTCATTTTTAAAAATGCCCTAAACCTGTCCATCATCAGCTTTTAACATATTACACAATTCAATAATGATAAATCTTGTCTCATGGTCACCAAATTGGATTTCTGAAAATTAGGAACTAAAATAAAATTTTTTTTTTGTCAAACATGTATAAATTTTTAAATCTAATTATGTAAAATTTACTTTTCCATACAGTTTCTACTACTTAAATTCTTGTAATTACATCTTCAAGAATGGTTAACATGGTATCCCTTCTAGTTGGCACCCTGACAATTTAATACTGAAAACCAACTTGAATCACAAAGAGATTTCTATCTCTCACTACTTGATTCCATACTATCCCCAATCAATATGCATAAAATTAAAACCTCTCATGATTATCGCATCAGTATTATTATCATTAACAGACCTGATCTCATTATATAAATTTTCATTGAAATCATATGTCTGATAAGGAAAACTATAACAACTGGCAATGAAGAACTTTCTACCCTTGAAAACCCTCAATGTAATCCAAATTGATTTAACCTATTTAACCACCATTTTCTATGCCTTAACTCCCAATAGGCAGCAGTTCATCTTATACATATATATATATATTGCGAAATGTGTGTCTGTCTGAACATTCATCTGTCTCACAGTTGAAAAACTGCACATGCAGGCAAAGCTCAACATCCACTTTTGAAATGATGGGAAAAAAGGCATGAATAATGTTGATACCAAATTTATTTCGCAAGCAGGATATTCTACACTAAATTGTTAGGTATTAATCACACTATCATTCACATTTCAAAATGTGATACATCTTAAAGAATAAAAATATAAATTTACCATATGTTATTGTTGAGCAGCTCTTAACATGACTGAAATGCTCAACAATTACTTTCACAGTAGCCATTATAAGTAGCTCAGTGCATTGGTTCTGAGTGAAATTAAGAGTGTAAAACAATTAACCTTTTTAAAGTCCATGAAATAATTTAAATTGATAGATTAACTTAAACGTTTTCCATCAGTTGAGATAGGCACTTGTACTAGATTAACTTAAACTTATCCTATCACTAGGAATCTGTACTTTTGCTTGTCAGTTGTATATAGCAACTCCACCCCATTTTTTAAAAGTCTATCAGTGTTAAATAGCTTATAATCTGGAACTTCAAACAAACTGCTATTCTAAATGTTCTCCAAATCTTACAGTTTTCATAACTTCTAGCATCCCGTTATATCACAGTCTTTAAACCACAAACTTGTGTATTTTGTCCCTAATACTTCTAACATCACATTATTACAAATAACCTCACTCTTGAGCAGATAAATAGAGAATTGATCAAATGAGATTAATAATGCAATTTTTCAGTCAGTCATCTTGAGATTGAAACAATATTTACAATGAAGAAATTCTTTTTAAACTTCTCTACTTGTGGATTGAGATTTCTTTTAAAACACTGTCAGGTTCAGTCCTATCATTACTGATTAATATCACTAACAGTAATACCATTTTGAATATCAATTATTACACTTCAATTTAACTTAAAGTTTAACAGCATTAATATTATCATCACACTCAAGTCAATCGACTCAATGTCATTTGACTTCCAAGTTTTACTACTAATACTAATAATATTACCCAAGTACCTTTTTTTATAGTTTATTATACTTTATACAAGTTAAACCACTACTTTAACCTATAAGTATAAAAATACAGATATTTTAAAATAAAAAAAAATTATGAAAAAGTAAGAATGTGGCTAAACTAAATGAAAAATATAATGTAAGTGAAGCTAAGAAAACAGTGCTACTAATACTACCCAGTAGTAGTTCAAACTAGCTGAAAGAGGAAAGAATAAAATGTGATCATACTGAAGTTTACAACGGCCCTAGATAACCTTGTAGCAGGGGATCGATAACGGATAAGATAAAACTTTTCCTTTCTTTGTTTTACATTCTTATTTATCGTAAGATGATACAAGTTTAAGATTAGGAAAATACAGGCTAGGATTTTATTAATTTTATGCAGTTAGTCTTAGCTCTTACAATTTACATACTGATTTAAAGATTAATAATTTAGTGTTACGAGCAAACAGAATTAGTTGTAAATCATCACTAAACATGTCCTACTAGCCCAAGTCTACTTAATTCAAATTAGAAAATTATGGTCTCAGTAATTACTATGTCATTTATTGTTTCGAACTTACTTTCCGGTTATTCTTACAATTTTCCCATCAAATTCATGATGTTTTTCAAAAGCATCGCTAACTTCCTCCAAAAATATAATTTCTCCGTGCTTTTCCTGACACGCTGTGGCCATAATTTCTAATTCGCGCCCACTTTTTTTTCCAACCTTGGCGGTACCGCTCCCTCGTGGGCATTATATAAAATTCAGGGAGGCAGTAAACTTTGAGGGCCGGACAGAAAGTTTTGAGGGTTTCAAAGTTATATTTGTTAAGATTAAAACACTAAGAAATAGGAATTCTTCTTTCAACACGTTTGAACAAAAATCATTGAATGGGTGTGTTTGTGGCGAGCAACGCTCAACCAATGTTTTTCGTTTATTCGTTGAGCATATCTCATTTGGCGCCACTTTCGATACTTGTATTAATTAAACATTTATTAGAAGAGAGCAGTTTGGAAAAGTGCTCCCACTCCATCAAACCTACAGCCCTAGTTAAATAGAATAGTTGAATATTACGAGAAATACCAAATTAAAATTAACGTTAAAAAAAAATCAACTGGTAGTATTTACGAAATTAAAAAAGCACACAAAAAAGACCCACCAAAACTCTATATGAAAGGAACACTTTTCCAGATTGCTACATCTGCAAAATTTCCAGGTCTCACATATGATTCAAAATTAACGTGGATTAACCATTTAAATAATATCAAAATCAAAATTTCGCAATAAAGAAACTATGCTAGAAGTCTAACGGGAAAAATAGTGTAGCAACAACCGATGATGTATTAAAAATATACAAAACATATATATACGACCCGTAACGGAATTAGCAGATCCAGCATGGATAAATGTAGCACCCATACGAATACAAAATAAAGTAGAAACAATACAGAACACATTACTCACAACAGCATACAAAGTTCCAAGATCAACCTCCTCCTCCAGCTTCATGCATAAATACGCAAACATAGAAACAATAACCGATAGACTCTCATATAGTACATTAAATTATTTCGAGAAACATTGGGGAAAAATGACATTATGTGAAATGTTTGCGCAGTGTAGAACTTTTACACAACCAAATGATTGTTTGTTTGCAATTAAGCACAAAGCTCTGCCCACCACGAGTATCAAAACCTGGTTTTTAGCGTTGCAAGTCCGCAGACATACCGCTATGCCACGGGGTGGGTGGGGGGGGGCACAACCAAATGAAGCAACATTGTTTTTTTGCACCAATCTTACCATAATTACCTACATAGACATGACCTTGAAAGGGGTCAGAGCGAGTGCGCTAAATTAACTCTGATCCTCTTGTGGTAATTATTATAATATTACTCAGGAATCCATAACATATGCTGAGGGAGGAAGAGATCAAACGCACCTGACCCTCCCTGGTCTATAAGACCTGAACGCCGATGATGAGAAAATGCGAAAAGAAAAAGCATCAGCGTTGTTGTTTGCTGAAGGGGACACTGCGGCGAAAACAGTTGAGAAACTCTGGTTTAATGAAACATTTAATACTCTTTTTGTCTGAATCTATGCTTGGATTGAACTATATTTTTGCATTCTTAATACTTTAAAGTCGAACTAGTTTTCAGCAGCTATTTATGATAACATGCAAAACATGTTTGGTTAAATACAAATAACACAGTATCAGGTATTATGTAAAAAAAAACACGATGTTTTGTTTCTATTTTGAGGTGAATGACACAATTAGGAAAATATATATGTAAAGTTCATTTTAGTTTTACAAGAACATTTCTTTCTCTTTTGCCCCAGTGGCACTGCGGTATGTCTGCAGACTTACAACGCTATAATCTGGGTTTCGATACCCGCGGTGGGCGGAGCACAGATAGCCCATTGTATAGCTTTGTGCTTAATTACAAAAAAAAAAAAACTTTCTCTCTTATCTCATTTTGAAAAGAAAGATTCACAATGGTGAGAAAATATCCGAAGACAAAAGTCAGTCACATATTGATTAAAGAACTTTTATTTCAATTTACTTTATTTTCTAAAATTTTCCTAGTTGGCTTGAGGGTCCCAGATCTGCGGTGTTAGTGGTACAGGTTGAGAAACAGAAAATATAGTTCCTGGTACAATAGCGGGGCTTCCTTATCTTGTTCTGAAGCAAGAAGCTCAGATAATACAGTCATAATCATGTAAGCAGCCTCTGATTTTCTAGACTCTGGGGTATTGCTAGCAGTAACATCAAGTAGAACATGCATTTCAGAAGACTCTGCCTACAGAAGCTTCTTTGCTATAGGTCTAATATAAATCACAGTCAAATAAAAGGTCTCGAGTGTTTGTATACATCAAGAAACTTCTGACGCCAGCAAATTGTATGCATCTTTCTATGCGATAATACTGTCCTAAAAAAAAAGAACACCGAAAGATGTGGATGAGGTGATCAAGCTGGCAGAACAGTATATGGAAGCCCATGGAGGGCCAAGTCCAATAGTAATCAGTCAAAGTCGAAACCAGGGGTAGCTGTACAGAAGCTGGATGCTACCAAAGGTGACAAGAAGTCAATAGATAAAAGTGTTTGGTTTGTTTTGAATTTCGCACAAAGCTACACGAGGGCTATCTGTCCCTAATTTAGCAGGGAAAGACTAGAGGGAAGGCAGCTAGTCATCAACCCCCCCTCACTGCCAATGCTTGGGCTACTCTTTTACCAACAAATAATAGGATTTACCATCACATTATAATGCACCCACGGCTGAAAGGACGAGCATGTTTAGTGGAACGGGGATTCGAACCTGTGGCCCTCAGATTGCGAGTCAAGCTGGGCAGATAAAAGGGAGAAGAGATACTATGCTTATTATAAAATGGGGCACATTGTGAATGAGTGCAAGTCTATTACCAACAAGCAACTGCAGAATTCTCAACATAAAACAGTTGGAGCTATCTATAAAGGTGTTGCTGGCAAGAAATAAGAAAATAATGATTGCCACCATGAATGCTGCTGCCAGAAGAAACAGAATAAAGACAATTCACCAGACTCACTACGAGAAAGAAGAGATATCACAATGATTATACAGTGCAGAATTGATGGTGAGCTCAAGCTAGTGAATGGGTCAACAGTGCCAGTGGTTATTGCAGAATGAGACAAACATTGAGAGGTGTCAACAACCACAACATGCCAGTAGGTGAAGGCTACAGGACACTGGGGGCAGCAGTAAGAACCAAATCAGTATCTAAAGACCAGATGACAAGCAAGGTACATCTGTGTGCTGATTGACGGGACAGTGAGAAGGTTTTTCCATACCAAGAATAAAAGTGGACACTCCATATTATGTGGGAAACCTTGAGGCAAAGTGTATGAAGTCACCCATCTACAACATGGTGATTAGTAATATACCAAACAGTAGAAGTTTGGAGGAACCAGACAGAAATGAGACTGATGAAGCATCTGCAGTCACAGAAAGAGCTCAAGTTAAAAAAATGCATTTCTCATGAGTAGTCTTGAAGTTATCATCTACCCAATGTAATGTATGAGCGCAAACACTTTTGACTTTACTATTATGCCATTTCTTCCCAGAAATCCTTAAACATTTCGCGAACCCTTGGGGGGTTCGTGAACCATAGCTTAGGAAACACTGACTTAGAGTATTGTAATCCCCTAATTTCTTAGAGACTGACCAAAGGCTGGCTACTTTCTTCCACTCTCCCAACTTGAAGTGATGGTACCTTACATCTAATTTGATAACAATTTGCTAGCAAACACTAATAGCAAGTGATGATGAAAAGTATTGTTTAACACGAGTGCATCCTGTTACGTATTAGAATTTCAAATGGCCTGAAATTGAGTTAAATGATATTTTAAATTTAGTAGTTACATTATACTTTGGAGTTAGTAGTTAAGTAAAAGCCAATATATAGTCAGTTTATGATATATGCCAACGAGATTGATAAACGGTTTTCTTTTTTAACACAAATACGTTTTAATATACACACAATAATACAATTTACAGTAACAGTTATTACAAATAGTTATTACAAACAATGATTTATAAGCAAAATTTTCACAAATTTACAAACAATATGAAGTCTTCCTTTTAATCTGGAACTTCTTCGATATCTTAACGAGGGTTCACGATGAGCGAGTTGATTTCGAGCTGAACGGGAAACTAGCTAGCTTTGTCCGTTACCGATCACACGCCGATTTTTCCACCGGTGACGTTACGTAATGTTTTCGTAAAAATACTAATGTGCGATGAGAATCCACTAAGGTTAAATGATTTGTAATGTTCGAGCTTTGTAAATGCTCCTGGTCAAATATCTTAAGTTTTCCAATTGATAAGCGTTATAACAATCAAAGCTATAGCTTCCAAAGTTTATAGCACACTGACTAGAGCAAACTAATAATAGATAACTCTCTTTAGCGCGTCGCGTTGGTTACATTAATAGGCTACGGAGGCGTTCTAGAAATCTCAGTTTTACGTAACAATACAAATTTAAGCGTTTACGTATATACATATATTGTTGATTCTTACTCTCGTGAATCTTCTACAACTTTGGAGAATAGGCAGGGGTTTTACAATACATATTTAATAGTATAAGCTATGTAGGTTTCTA
>NW_013665846.1:578822-641903 GCF_000517525.1 Limulus polyphemus | reverse complement strand
GTATAAGCTATGTAGGTTTCTAAATATAAATTTTATCCAAATAAACGTTGATATTAAAATAAATATATTACAACAAATTCGTTGCAGTCCACATCCAATCACACAAAGACAACTCATGATAATTGCATAATACATCAAATGATGTAGTTAATCTAATTCACACTTAAGAAATCTTTAGAAGCCAAGTTACAAGTGCAAAGCAAGCTGCAGCCTGTTTATCTAGAAAGTCGTTTCATATAATATTACCCAGCTCAGTTGAATTTGAAGCAAGTTATATTTTCTGAGAAAAAGGCAGTAAGTAAAAGGATAAATATAGTCGAGAGTCTCTTATTGAATGCGTAGAATCATGTGGTGACTAAACTATATGAGAGGCAACAGCAGAGAAACAAGACAATCGCGTATTTTCTATTGTGACTAGTCAGGAACTGGTGGCTACGGAGGCATACTACCATAAAATGTGCTACAAGACATATCCCATACAAGGACCTGACAAGAACACAGTTTGTACTTTTTAAGTAGACTTATCTTGAGCTCACTTAGCAGGCATATAAGACATTTAGACGCATATAAGACATATGGAGAACAAAGAATGTCAGAGAATTCAAATGGAACTTTAACATTCTTCAACTTCAAGAAAACTGCAGTTGTTAATTCAAAGTAAACATAATTTCCATTCATAGCTGACAGTAACGTGTTCGGACACATGGCTTTGATTGCTCAAAATCACAAGTTCGCTATGAGTGAGAGATGCTGGAACATCCACAGTTGTCTCTTTCTTAAACCTTACCAGCTTGTGATGACGATCTAAGAAAGACCAACAAGACAGCACCTGCTACAGTACTAGGGAAAAGGGCTGCTGTGGCAGAAACCATCCCGTATCCCCTTGAAATTATTATTGGTGCCATGAATATTATTTTCCTGATCTGACAGACACAATATTTGAAATAGTAATGACAAAGGGTTTTCACAGCTGAGCAGTTGATATTTTTTTACGTATTTCGAAATATATCTATAAAAAATACGGAAAAAAAGAGGAAAATGACGGGTCACTGAAGCAACATATTTCAAGAATATTGTTGTCAGCCATATGATGTGGCAGAGGTTTCTATCTGGTTCTCATAACATGTAGTTGATTACCGTAAGAAATATTCTGTCTAAACCTGTATTGTATATGTTTGTTTTTTTGTGGTTAAGCACAAAGCTACACGCTGGACTATCTGTGATATGCCCACCACGGGTAGCGAAACCCGGTTGGAAGTCCACAGACATACCTCTGCGCTACTGAGGGCTATAGCAATATCTGAACGTAAATGATGCTAATAAGGGCAATTACTTCAGTTTTACGTAGTTATGGCATTTGCAAAAATATAATAGCAAAATATTATTTGTATTTGTGATAATTTTTTATATATTTCCAGTTTGTGATTTTTTTTCAGAAAGGTTGTATGGATAATAAATTAATAAGAAAAATATTTTATATATTTTAATTTTTTTAAATTAAACTAAAATTATACACAATTAAGGTAATGTGTAACAGATTAATTTATGATAAGCATATATTTTGCAGTAACAAACCTTACTACTATGGTTTTCAAAAACACCTGAAAATTCATAACTGTTGGGCTATTTGGTAGAAAAAAATTGTTGAATTTACCATCTATTATATTTTATTTTTTGAAATGAATGTTTAGATGGGAAAAGACAAACAAAACTGAATTTTATGCTTTTCTATTGTTGTTGTCTTTGAATGTATTTCAGTGAGAGTTTATGCTACCTTCAATTTATTTCGATAGATGGCGATAGATATTTTAATTAAGGCAGATAATTTGTTAAATCGTGTTTTTGAACTTAGTAAAAGAGAAAGTATCATTATTTCGGTGTATAGAACAAAATTAGTTTAAATTTCTGTTTTATTTGAATGATTTCACTGCAATAGCATAAGGGTACCTTTAGGTTGTTATAAAATAAAATAAAACATAAATATATATATTACAAGAGAGAATGTTTTATTGAGAATCGAAAAATAAATGTTAAATATACAGAACTAAACTATCTCAGCCTCACAGGTAGGTGAGATTTGTGTAAGGTATGCGCAAGTGAAGATTTCATACCGTAGTTTAACTATAACAGTTGAAATGAAATACATTACCATTAACTGTGAGGATACACAAATGATGAATTTATCCAAATCTAGTCAATGTAAATAGTCATTGTTTTTGGATTACTTACTGAGGTTATATTAGAAGGCTTTTTTGTAATAAACCATAAAATACCTCATATAATTTGTACTTTCAATAAATTAGAACTCAACATTCATGATATAGATTTTTCTTGATCTGCTACTAATATTAGATCAAGGTTTATTTAGTTAAAAGTTATGATTAGCTAGACGAAGATTATTTGTGATTTAATTAAAACCCAGCTCATAGATAAAGCTTGATTATTTTGAAAAGACTTATGTGGATTTTTTTGTGTGTACATATATACAAGGTGAGGCCAAAGTTACTATATAGGTGGTACTATACGATTGGTATTA
This sequence comes from Limulus polyphemus, assembly GCF_000517525.1. Classification (NCBI taxonomy): domain Eukaryota; kingdom Metazoa; phylum Arthropoda; class Merostomata; order Xiphosura; family Limulidae; genus Limulus; species Limulus polyphemus. The sequence continues at coordinate 639,367 of NW_013665846.1, read as the reverse complement.
AAGAAAATCTTATGAAGACAAATGAAACCGATTTAATTTTTGTTAATTTCAGAGCAATAGAATCTAAACTATGTTCTAAATTAATAAACCGTATACTGACTTTTGTCCTACCCTGTATGATACATATGTATGTGTATATTTACAAAGATGTGTACAAATAGACTATAATGTACAGATTTATATATATATATATGTTTGAAACCTTAAATATATTTTCTGGATGTCGTAAATTCCGAGTTCAAGACAGTTGATTACGCTGCCTTGATGCTTACCACCTACAGTTGTCAGGAATATTTGTTATATGTGTAGGTTTCGATTATTGGTTTCACAGAAACGGCAGGCACTAATTTATTATAAATGTTTAGTCATTTAGTGACGGAACATTTGCACTACATTTTGTTGAAAATACTAAATCTTTGTAGTCATTTAAAGCTTAAGGAAATAAGTAAGCTTAATCACGAACAATTACTGCAATTTTAAATTAGTTAAACAGATTTTTCTAACAGGTTTTGTTTCGCTAGTGACGTCTGAATAAATGTTTAGTATTTCAGTTATTATCTCCATTGTACCAACTAGTGTTGTATATGCAAAAAAAAAAAAATGGTTTATTAACTATAGTTGTAAGTGTTGGATTGGTTGAGTGAAAGGTAGTACTTATTATGATTTGGTTCTTGTTGATGAAATATATACATAAAAGGTCAAGGACTATCTTAAAAATAATAATTAATGATACACTTAATAAGATTAAATATTATGGATATATTTAAAAAACGTATAAACAATGCGATGTCTCTTTAAAGTACTAATATGTTTATTATAATTGTAAGGTGATATTAATATTTCAGATTATCTTTATTTGAGACTCTTTGTATGTCTACTTATGGTCATATTTTATATACGTTCATGATATTACTGAAGAAGTGAGAAAAGTATATTCACCCAATAAACTATAACTGATTACGTTCAATATACCGCTTTTTTAAATTTTTATTCAAGACTAGGAGCACTATTCAGAAAAGTATAAAACAATTTTATTGAAAAATATGCAAATCACAAAACAGATACATATGTGATGTGTGTTACTGAAATAGGCGTAAATCGGCTTGTGTTAATTGTTTATCTTAAGGCGTAATTTCGTGAGATCGAACAAATCTAGACAATTAGATTTGGCGAAACCGATCCACATCCCTGGAATGTGTTCTGCTTGTTCGGTCGAACAGTCTGGTCTGCTCTTCGAGCAGTAACGAATTGTTCCAATACGGCGGCACTGCAGGTATTACAGATTCTCCGTATTTTCTAATGTTAGAAAAAAATGTCAAACTGTACTTGTAATACTAGCAAATACGATAAAAGCAATCCCGAATAAAAGTGTAAATAAAATCTGAATGGACGCATTAAGGATTATTATTTTTTAATTAGGAAACACATTTTTCATAATGATTTTGCCAAAATAAATACTTTGTAAAACTTTGCTGACCAAAATGTTTCAACAAAATCCACAATCAACAACATCCCCAACTCTGTGCCAGCCATGACGCTAGATACAGATCAAGCAAAATGATTTTACGAAAGGATTAAACCTACTCCTGTTCCACATCGAACAAGCGGAAAGACTCCGAGTCTGCTGTTCACTTTACGACATCCGACTTAAGAATATAGTGCCAAATAAAACAGTTTAATGAACTAACTAATTTTTTCAGAGAATGAATGTTGATCATTAATACCTCCCTTTTAATTTAAAAGTCGTGTAATAATATAAAATAGAAATATATTGTACACTTAAAGAAAGAAATCCTCGTATTAGGTATATTAATTTTAACAATAAAATGGAAAAGATTGTGTTATTAAATGACGAAAATAGCAGATGAAGAGAATAAATTAAGGAAACAAGACATGAATTGAATTAAATTAGACAAAGCCTTGTTTTAGGGAAGAGTGAGAATGAGAGTGCTGTGTTTATAAGGGTACACGGTATTAAAAGGTTAAGGCTATAGAGGCATGTTCAGTTAGCATACAGGTACCATTCTCAATTAAATTTGAGCCTTTGGCTGCTTGTAATGAGGGGACTTTTTTTATTAAGTACATTGATAAGGGTATCTACAATGGGGAGCATAGAAAGACTAGGACTAGTATTTGCTTGCCAGGTACTAAAGTATAGGACATTATAGAGTATATTGGCAGTTTAGTTGTTAGGAATATTGTCCATTTGTAGTGCATGTAAGAGTAAATGATGATGGAAACATGTAAACCAGAAAAGTTGCTTAAAAAATATAAATAACTTTTTCAGAGGTTTGGAGACACTAACAGACGTGTGGCCCTTACAAAACTGCTCCCTAGGTCTAAATGCGAAAATGAATTATTTTACAAGGTTTGTTTGTTGTTAAGCGCAAAGCTACACAATGGGCTATCTGTGCTATACCCACCACGGGTATCGAAACCCAAATCATAGTGTTATAAGCCTCCAGACTTACCACTGAGCCACTGGGAAACTTACAAGGATACAAAATTTAAATGAAAGATTATCAGATATATGTATAGAGCAGCATATGAGTGAACTCGTGGGATAGTTTTCAGAGTAAGGTTGAATTACATGCTAGATATAGGACCCATTTAAGCAGGATAGATTGTAAGATGTTTGGGGCAGCTCTAAATATATTTCTCAAAATATAGTTGTTAGTTTGAACTAAACTTGCATGGTGTCGTAGAGCTGCTTGGGAACTGAGAATAAACAGATGCTCGACTCACAATCTGAGGGTCGCGGGTTCGAATCCGCATCCCATCAAACATGCTCGCCCTTTCAGCCGTGGGGGTGTTATAATGTGGTGGTGGTGGTGATGACTAGCTGCCTTCCCTCTAGTTTTACACTGCTAAATTAGGGACGGCTAGCGCAGATAGCCCTCGTGTAGCTTTGCGCGAAATTCCAAAACAAACAAACAATAAACAGATTGATAAGATAGCTAGGGTAAGGAGGCTTCGGAAATCAGAGATTTAGAGCATGACAAGTTTTATAATAATTTTAAAGATTTAACATAGTAGGTTCTACTGATTGGAGTATTAAAGAAGAAATGAATGAGTTCAGAGCTCTAGTGAAAATGACATAACTGAAATTATTGAGATTTGGTGAGATATGGAGATAACTAACAATAATAATTATTTTGAAATTTCAAGTTATAAGTTATTTAATAGTGATCGACTTTTGAAAGAGAAGGTGGGGTGACTCTTCATATAAGAGATGAACTGCAGCTTGTTGATATAGAAAACATAAAAATGGTTGAATGAATAAGGGATTCAAGAGTAATTGGTTCAATTTCGCGCATAGCTACTCGAGAGTTATCTGCTCCACTTGTCCCTAATTTTGAAATAATAAACTAATAATAAACTGGGCGGCGCTCGATGATTTAAGAAGACAAATGTTTTAACTGGCCATCTTTATAGGCCTCCTGATCAGACAACTGAGGTCAATGAGAATTTGTATAAGTTATTAAAAATAGATAAAGCATGAGAGTCGGATGCGACTTTTCCTCAGAATTTTTAAGAATGTCAAAGATCAGATATGCGAGTCTCTCTTTCTCATTTTTGTAGGTCAGTAGACAGTGAGTAGGCGCCTGATTCTTGGAGAGTTGCTAATGTTACTTCTATTTTTAAGTGGGTGATAAGATTTGCCCTGGAAATCACAGATCAGTTGGACTTGCCTCTATAGAAGAAAAATTCTGATAGAGGAAACATTACAAGATCGCTTGGTGAAGTAGGAGACCATAAATGAAAGCCAACATGTATTCATTAAAAGAAAATCTTATCATTATAACATGTTATTTTTTTCGAGTATTGTTAGGGTGTGGACTTGATTGATGTACATTAATGTGAAGACAGTATTTAAAAAAAACTCTTATAAGCCCGTAAATTTCGCGACTGCAGGTGTTTTATAGTCAGTAATTATCACCTCGTTCCCTGTTTTTGGTCGACCCCTACTCGACTCTCGTGAAGTCATGTACGTATTACTCAACCTTGTATCTGTAGGAAACGTATGTTCGTTATACGGATTATTGATTAAATTTCCCGTTGCGAAGATCTGTTACCATGTAAAATCATCTGGATTGTAAATAATCCGGATTATCGATATCCGGACTAACGAGGCTTCATTGTTCTTGGATTTTCAAAAAGCTTTTGATAAGATGTCATAAAAAATATTAGTCATGGAAATATCATTGGTGGGGTTGAGGAAAGACTAATCAATTAGATTGTAGAGTAGTTGGACAGAAGAAAGCAAACGGGACCTTTGTTACTAGTGAAGTGCCTCAGGGGTTAATGTTTGGACCTTTGCTTTCTTATTATTAATTAAATAGATTGATAATTTAATTAGGACAAAATTAGTAAATTAACAATTTCTTGATGACATTTAACTATTGTGGATTTATATCAACTGGTAAATGCACCCCTATTGGGCTCAGTGGTAAATCTTAAGGCTTACAATGTTAAAAATTGAGTTTTGATACTCGTTGTGGGCGCAACACAGATAGTTCATTGTATTACTTTGCGCTTAACAACAAATAAACAACTATCAAATTGGACAAATATTTTGTAAGCGACCCTTATAAGGTAATGCATTTAGGATATTATAATTTGGATCATACAATAACTTACTCGATAGGATGACTGAAAAAAAAAGGATTTTGTTATAGAGATGTTAAAATCACCTAAGCCACTGAAGCAGTGTTCTGCTACCTGTAGTAATGCGAATAGAATTTTAGGAAGTATCTATAAACATATTGATTACGAGTGAAAAGATATAATTATCTCTCTATACAAAGCTCTAGTTAAGCTTTATTTGGAAGACTGTGTAAAGTGTTATTCCCTCTTATCTAAGAAATGACACTGACTTACTAGAAAATGTTCAGAGGAAGAGATACTAAAATGATTCCGGAGACGAAAGGGGTTATCTTTGAATTATTTTCTCTTGAAAAAAAGAAAAGCAATAGGTGATGTAATTGAATTTTATAAGATTATTCGGTGATCGATAAGATAAAAGCCTTTGGACTTTTTGTGATAATTTTGAAAGTAATAGAACGAGAGAAAAAGTTTAAGATTTGTAAAAGACAGTCAAGACTTCAGTTAAGACGAGTTATAGAATGAGTTGCCATAGATAGCATTGGGGGGCAGCACTTAATAGGAATTTAAGAGGGGGAGTTGATGAAAGAGTGGGTTTAAACTTGTACTTATTTCAAGTGTGGGTTGCAAGAATAGTCTTAAAGGACTAAATGGTCTGTTGTTGTCCGCATGTTATATTAATAGGTAGCAAGTAACGTATTTTTATGTCTGATATTTTCAACTGAGGACGAATCAGGAAATCTGTTACTAAAAAGGAAGTCACTTTACTAACGTTGAAATTTTATTGTCTTAGTTGATTAACTTTTCACATCTGAAGTAAACAATTCAATATTTAGATATTTTTAATATTTGAACATTGTTCTCTTAGAAAATACAGAAGAAACATTGGGTTAAAATGGATCAAAGATTAAAACACAATTAGCGACGATTGTAGCAAAAATGATTACACTTAGTAGATAAATCTCTTAAGATAAATTACCTTGCTGTGTTTAAGGAATGTCTGAGAGTCATTCAGTCCTGAATTAGAACACCTTTAATCTTGTATAATATTATTAGTAGTAAATTTCATAATCTACATTTACTAAAAATTTGTCGAAACCATAAGTAACAAAAAAAAGAAAAGAAAATTACTTCCAAAATCACTCAAATATCTGTTAACGTTGCCTGTTTCATATTTACTTATATTATTAAGTATGTATAGTAAAGATTTTTTAAATACGAAATTAACGAAATATAACAAACGAATGGTATAAATATACCTACTTTATTATGCTAAATACAATGAATACAATACAAAAAAGGTTAATCTCAAGATACCAAGGGACTCAGAGATAGCTAGAAATAGGTATGATGATCGTTTTTATTTCTGCATGAGGAAATTCCACAAACAGATGAAGAATTCATTAAGTTATAAGTGCACACCAAAAATAAAATCTGTTCATCATACTTGAGCCAAAATAAAATGTGCAGTTTTATTTTGTTATGAATTGTTACTCTGAAAAAGAAATAAACAATTATTACCAAATACAAAGTCGATTCACAAAAGCAACGTCATTACTTTATGATAAAACTCCAAATATACGGTTAAAGTAGATAGAAACTTATAAATTACACTCTAAATACACAAAAAAATTGTATTTTAATGAAGCTAAAGTTAAGGAAGCTTCAGTAACAGTTTCCCTAAGTTTTGTTTTCATATCGATACAAAAACAACAATATCAGAATATCTATCCACTTTCTTTGTCAAACGTTATATTTTAGAGTTCTTATATCTAAAAATTAGAATATTTATTGTATTTCTAACAGTGGATAGAATACTTAGTGGAAACCAACATACTATATATGCAATTTCTCCAAGAAGAAATATACATAAGCAACGCTGTGGATTACAATAAAACGTTGTACTAATAGATTGTTAGTTGCAAGAGGTAAACCAGATAATTCGCAAGGACAGTTTTATCATTAAAATTAGAAAAAGCGAGCACATCAACAGAAACACTGAAATATATAGCATTTTGGGTTTAAAATTATCATAATAGTTTGTAAATCTATACCGATCAGTTATCGCATTTCTTCCAACAAAAATTGACATTTTCCCGTCGGAAACATTTTTTGATCTAAGCCTAAAATATATAAGTAAAGCAAAATGTACAAAACACATATCAGAAAGAGAGACAACCTATTTTAAAATTTAGTTTCGAAAACAACAACACGATGTTTTACCTCTTTGAATTAAAGCCCATATGCTTAAAGTTATATTCCACTCAAAAGAAATGTAAGTGATCAATTAACATAATATTATATTCCATCTAGTAATTATTTCAATAGAAAAATGTCCTCGTTAATATATTTAGTTTTTCTTTGAAAGTTGTTTTCTAAAATTGTTTACTTTCTAGTTCACTATAGTTTCATACTTTTACAATATGGTATGTTATTCATATATTTTATAATAATAACAATTAATACGTTACATACTTTTCCAAATAGCAAAACGTATTTATATTGATACGTTTAATTGAAATCATTGTAAAATTGTAACTATAATGAAAGTATTGAACATTACATAATGATATTGGTGAGGACTAACTGTAAGGATATAATGCTTAAAATTAACATGCTATGAAGAAGTGGCAAAGCGACTTGCGAATGTTTGAAAAAGCTGTACGGTATATTGTTTTGAGCTAAGTTTGAATAAATCATTAAATTTCATAATGGTATCACTTCAATCCTCATTTTTCATGAAATAATAAAATTATTATTATTGGTATAATTGTCCGTCAAATTATTTTGTAGTTCAGCAAAAATTTGCCTTTTTATTTTATTTTTTTGTCTTTGATATTAATGTGGTTATAGAAAGAAACCTCTGGTATGACTTACAGAAAACACAGTTACTAATTTTGTTCTGTATTTCACGTCACTATTGTGTTATAACTTAACAAATATAAGTTTATCAAAATTGTGTATATTCTGTCATTTCAAACACCATAATTGTTCCTTCGTCGACAGCACCTGGCTTCCAATAAATATTTTGCTTGGTCAAAATCATTACGGAAGTCAATCCTTCATCATGTCCTTCTTCTAAGAATAAAAGTTTTGTTGTTTTCACATACATTTCCTGAAAATATGAACAATTTTCACGTGTTTACAGGGGATGTGATAACTGAGAGATTATGAATCGTAGTAAATTACAATATTAATACCACACACTGATTTATGAACAAAGACGAGAATAAGCATATTAGATTTTGAACTTTTAAGTGGCTAATTTTTAAAATGCTAAAATCTGAAGTAATTATAAACCACCGATATCACTGGTTTTAATTTTATAAATGTTGAGGTAATTTAAAACAACTGCATTGTATAAACAGTTAAAGCAGTTAGGTATAAATTGATACAGTGGTAATTTGTGCGCGGTCTTAAAACCACATTTGCATTGTGGCATGTGAAGTTCCATGCTACCAAAAAATTTTGTTAATCAAGATAAGCATAAATATTGGCTGAAAAATATCACGCTCTCACATAGATGTTAGATTAAAGACTCTGTAAACCTTCATTTCGTTACTCTGCTTTCCATGTTTGACTAGCAATAAAAATGATGATTTTTTTTCTATTTTATTATTATTACCTTGAAATATACTCTGATTCTACCAACTGTTGAATTGAAGGATATGACATACGAACCAACTGATGAATTGAAAGATATAACATACAAATTTCGATTTTAATGAAAATGCCACCTCTCCTAAATGTTTAAACGGCATTGGAAACCATGAATATTTTGTGAAGGCACACATTGTTTTCCAGTTTCTTCAAAAAAAATTAAAAAACACATTTCTGACATCGAAGCTCTCCATGGAATTAGGTAGATATTTCTTGTACCAGTATTTTTTAATCAATCAAAATAACATCGTTTTTATGGTGCTTTTACTTTAAGTTTACTTAATGCGAATGAAAAATTATGGGAATTATAATAATAACCAGGAAATGTAAACCTTGCAGTTGTCAAGTTAATGCGTTCCTGAATCAAATGAAAACAAAATTAATTGCCAAATGTTCGATTGTGAATTCGTTCTCTTTCATTAACACCGGTGTTCCAGATAATCTGTATGAAAGTGAATTCACTTAGAGCACTTAAGGGAAAATAAACGAATTTAATTAGTATGTATAGTTTAACTTAAATTACATATCTGGGCATGCTTTATCTCGTCTGCTTTTTTATCATGAAATAAATTATACTTTAATTAACAAAATATTTGAAAAGAAATACAAAGATGGTAAAATCAAAAAGTTGTAAATTACTGTTAATAGATTTAATCTGAAAGCAAATTATTAAGAATTAATATACCATACAGCAAATATTATTATATTTCAAATAATCTCGTATATTTTTTTAGAAGAATAACACAAAATCTACTTCTTTTATAACTGATTTGTTGAATTTAATTAGTTAAAGACTGAACGCAAATTAAAAGATATTTTGCGTGATAAAAGTCTCTTGTTGTATATGGATGTTCAGAGCAGTAAAAGTTTGTTTTGTTTTGCATTTCGCGCAAAGTTACACAAACGCTATCTGTGCTAGCCGTCTCTAATTTAGCAGTGAAAGACTAGAGCGAAGGCAGCTAGTCATCACCACCCACCGCCAACTCTTGGGCTACTCTTTATCCAACGAATAGTGGGATTGATCGTCACATAATAACGCCCCAGGGCTGAAAGGGCGAACCCACGACCCGCAGATTGCGAGTCAAGCGCCCTAACCAGACCAGCCAAAGACAGCAGAGTTTATTCACCTAAAGTGACTCATCAGCAATGAAGGTTTGTTTGCTACAGTGCAAAGTTACACAGTTGGCTATCTCCGTTTTGTCAGTAAACTTATAGCTGATCCACTGGGGAACGCAAGGATGGGATTAGTTGGTGATGAAACTTCTCAAAATAGAGAGATTCATTGGATTCAATCATTTTACTAATTTTATGGGTTAATAATTGCTTGAAAAGTACGCGTACATGACAATAATATCAACAATATTATTTATTAAATGGCCCCCCAGTGGCGCAGCGGTATGTCTGCGGACTTACAACGCTAGAATCCGGGTTTCGATACCCGTGGTGGGCAGAGCACAGATAGCCCTTGTGTAACTTTGTGCATAATTAAAAACAAACAAACAAACAAAAACAATTTATCAAATGCTATTCTATTCACTGGATGACAAACAATAATTTGAAATTGTAAAGGTGTGTGAGTAGGTAAGATATAAAAAATCGCGTTATTTACTGATATGGCAATAATATAAAATACTTACTTTAAGAATATTGGAATTTCTGTCCTGAATACCTTCACATAACGAAATAAAAATGACAAATATCTTACGTTATCACGAATTCCTTATATTGTACCGAGAATCAAAGCTAATCTTCTACGAACATTTTTTACTATTTTTACTTATAAATCACAGTTTGTATGTTTACGCCACCTTTCATCTACTAAATCATAAGATCTGTAATTGACATCTAGCAGAAAAAATGTACAAATATGGTGTTTTCTACTAATGTATTCTTTTATTTACAAACTAATAATTCATACTAAATCAATCAAAAATATGTGAAAAAGCTCATGCGTGTAAGAATATTATTGACCTTACACTAAAAAACTCGTACAATTTCCATTCTTGACAATAGCTACTTTCTAAAGGGAATGTATCCCTTGTTCTTCTAGCTTTTGTAACCATGCAGCACATGGGAGATGCATAGGCGCCTGTGGAATGTGAGATTTGAACGCCGACCGCCTTCCCCAAGGTACTCTAAGCTTACATGCTGGGTTTCGTGACAATCGGCTTAGGTTTCGCCAGTTTTAAGTTGACACACACACAGCCTTATGACAAATAAGGGTTTAGATTCATCTTTCATCTGGTGCTCTGCTTAGTTGAAAACGTTATTCATAGCTCAAAAGTTGAAAATAACATAGAGGACATGAAAGCTTAACTTTCAGTTTTAGATATTTTATATTTCCTCAACTCTATACTATATTGTAGGTGATAAATGTCATTACACTGGCAGACATAATCTAAAAAATCTATAGAACTGAAAGCCACAAAATGTAGTAGCGCTATGTAATTGATGTTAGTAATTGTCTATAACATATTCATATCAAGTGGATTTTAATTGCCATTAAAAACTATTTGCTCATTTAGCATGAAAAGTTAACTTACGTCATTCACGTCTTTGTTTTTGTAAAACTTGACATACTGTTTTAATAATTTAGAGAACTATTAATATATTAATATTTATCATTAATTTATTGTTAATATTAATAAAATAACGGCAAAAGGTGGTGGAAAATAGAGAAAATTATAATGGGACGCAATATATAGGAAATAATACCGATATAAAGAAATCAAAGTATGAATAATACTGATAATGTAAAGTAAGTTTAAATATGAATTTGGTTTTAAAAATCTTTTCAGAGATATACGACTCTCATTAATCTCGGGGTCGAGATTGATGCCATTTGGCGTTACATTCTTTAAAAGTGCTATTCAGTAAGCTTCTTTAATTTTTCTGTTTCTGTTAGATGTAAAATTTGTTACTATACCCGTCAGTTTAATGTCTTCAAGAGAGTGTCCAGGGATGTTAAAGTGTTTTGTGATCGGAAGTTCTTTGTTTGTTTTGATTTGAGGGTATTAAAACGTACCCGTATAGTTGTTTTGGATTGACCTAAATATTGAAAGTTGCATTTTCCAATATTGGATTAATGTAAATATCGTTTTTTTTGTGGAGCAGGTTATGGGTTTAGTGATTTTGAACTGCTTTTGGTTGTCTTTATCGGAAAATTTGTCCGTTTCCTGCATTAACTGATAGGTTTGGCATTGCTTGCTGTTGCAAGGATGACTTTCATCTGGTGTCGATTTAAAGTTGACTTTAGCGTGAACTAAGTGTGAATGCAAAGTTTAATTTTTTCTGAAACAAACGACAGGAACTTCTGTAAAAATGGATTTTAGTCGATCATAAATTCACATTTAAACTTACTTTACATTATCAGTATTATTCATACCTTAATTTATCTATATTGGTATTATTTCCTATATATTGTGTCACATTATCACGTTCTCTATTTCCCACCGCCTTTTGCCGTTATCTTATTTTTATTTCTAATTTTATCTTTATAAACATTGGTTAACATTCCTTATAACTATTATTGCACTTAAGTCTTTTAATGTACTGTACACACCTCTTTGGCACAAACTAAACCTGACATCAACAACTCTAGGTTATGATTAGCTAGTTCTCAAGGCTAACTCCTATTGAACATCCAGTTTACGTGACGTCGACACCCGTGCCTATATATTTCATCACACTCATTAAACACAACCCTTTATTCTCCTGAAGAAGAATAGCAAAGTATCCGAAAGCGCTCGAGTTTTGTGTCTCGTTTCAAACACATACAGAAAAGGATGGTTACCATAAGGGTCGTTTTAGTCCTAAAAATCCAGTGAACAATAAGGTACTGAGAAAAGTGTTTTTGGTAGTCCCGGTACCACCCAATGTTCTAGCAAGTCAATATGAACATTAATGCAATGTGTCTGTGGATATGGGGTGTATATAATGAGTATTGTATCGATTTCTGCAAAAATCAGACGTTTATATACAAGTGGACTCTACTTCAACCTCGAGCAGTATAAGTAATGGGACAAAAGACATATGGTATACGCAAACGTATTTGGCACGTGCTTATGACGTAACGACAATAAACGTGTCACGAATGCTGAGAAATTCGGCTACTATGAGATGTATGACATCATATATGTTCTGCCATTCAACATATTGGGATTTCAAATATCCATTACGCTTTGTTTTTCAAATATGAAAAATGCGACATCAGTCCACCGACACTCCCACGGTTTCTGGACGCATTCAAGATCTCATCACTGATGCGGCATGGTGGAGCACTGTTTCTAATGACACTGATGACTAAAGTTCTAGGGACGGTATAAAAGGGACGTTTGGATTTGAACATTTCAGACGTCTACGTACTCTTTCACATCACATTCGTTCTTTATGCTCGCTACAGTTTTGTTTACACAAAAACATAGTGATTTCAAGTACTTGTTTCTTCTTCAGTGTCTCCATTAATAACACCCATAAAGATGTTTTTGTAGTTGGTACATGCCAGGTTATCACATATGTTCCAGTTCTCGAAATTCATAGTAAGGAAAAAACAGTCCTTACGGGGACCTATCATTTATAGGCCGTGGATTCAGATTTCAATTTCGATAATTTGACTCTTGTTTACTATGTGTTGTTGTAATAAGAGATTTGTCTTTGAGTGTTTTGTAAAGTTTAGCATTTGATCCATGTTACTAAAAATATATATATGTGTGTGTGTCTGTGTATTACAGCAATTTGACTCTTGCGTTTGTCAACACTGAACAGTAACTTAGCAATACTAAAGTTTTAAGTCTATAAAGTTTTTTCAAAGTTTAACATAATTTAAATCGAGAAATAAATTAGATAAATTCACCTCATTTTAGGTAGTAGGAAGAAGGTCGCACTTAACAACAGAATGAATTTCGAGAGAATAGACCTTTGATTTAAGTGTCACATGCTAAAGACTTGTATAAATGGATCCTTTAACGTATTGAAAAGATGCTTGGTTTTTTGTTGTTGTTTCGATAGGCTTTCATTCAAAATAATCACTTTAATTGTCTGGGCCACAGAAAAGTATATTTGCTCTGGCTGTTTTGCAATTAGAAGAGTTATTATTACGTGAAATAGGATCAGGTTTTTTTTAACTAAAAAATTCTAGAGACAATTATTCGAATGAGGTTGTATTTGTTAGTAAAAATCATTAAATGATGTATAAATTTTGTTAGCCCATGATATTAACCGTTCAAAATAAGAACTAAACCAATGGATTTGAAAAAAATTCCAGCTCCGTTTTCTTGTTTCTAATAATATCACTTTTATTAATTTCAGAAAGTTTATATTCTAATTTGTTCGATAAAAAAATGATAGAAAACTTCTAACGTTCCTTCTTTACAAACAAAATACACGCCAACTCTAATAATAGTAATATATTTTAATATTATATTGAAATGACATTTCGGTATTATACAGTCTTGAACGAGTGTATGAAAACGTACGCAAATTTTGTTTAAACTTGAACCAAAAATCAATAACACGCAACTTGGTATATATTTAAAGTACTTAATGGAATTAAACATTACAAAATGTTGAATCAACATTTATTATCTTACGATATTTACAATGAAAAAAACAAAACAAAAGACCACGATAACTTTAGTATCCATTAAGCATACTTGAAGCAGCATCTAGGGATTTGTCTGTAAACAATTTTACAATATAATCCCACACTTTTATTCTAGTAAGCTCCAGTTTTATATCAATTTATACATGAGATAAAAGATTACGTAGTGATGGAGAGGCAAAAAATTCATCTGTATTATGATCTAATGGGTTTTAAAAAGCTATCGTCCAGACCTTATTGAAGTTTTCTTTACAAAATGAGTTGGGGAATAATACCACTTCTGTTGAAGATAAATAGAACCTTTATTTCAGATCTGCCAGTATTTCAGTTACTGCCAAGTTAAGGGTGATTTCAATCATTAATTTGCATAATACAATAAATATATTAAACTTATCATAGAATCAGTCATGCCCAAAAGGGTTGTAATGCTCAATAATTTATTATATGTTTCTAGTAATAATCACTTGTCTAAATTTATATAATTAAACGAATAACGTGTGTGCGCTCGTGGGAATCTTTTTAAACTTCATTAGATTATGCAAAATTGAAATTAAAATTAGTAGGAAAAAACGGACGACGTCATCATATGCTTCAGAGAGGAGTGGGTATCGATAGTACTATGGATTGCAAAGGTATTTGAGGAATGGATTTGTCATTCATCAGAGCTCCATCTCAGACAACAGAGTTTAAGTCTGAAGGTTTTGTGTGTGAATTCCTTTATTTGTTTATGGACAATTAGAGTACCAGTACCGTGACCCTGATGAGTAGCGATCTGTGAGCAATATCATTGAGTTTTAATACTTGCCCCCGATACACAGGTTTTGAAAGCGTTCTTAGATCCGAGTCCCTTACTAGATAAGTTGATCGGTTTGTCAATTTTTTATCAGACTATTCGGCTCAAAGTGTCTTTTGTACTAGAAATGTTTGGTGAATATCACGTGTTGTAGAATAAGTTTAACCAACTTAAATTTAATTTTGCAGTCACTGAGACGCCTCTTACGGCCATCAGATTCGTTCAGAACTCTAAGTACCTAACCTCATATATGAGAAATCTAGGCTATAATTCTGGCTATAGGTTAATGATTTCTATTTGTTTCATGGTTGGCTAATTAGGATTGAACTATTAGTAATCTTGTGATTATCGACAACACGCAGATATGAACTTTAAAGTAGCGATTCAGTAGCTGAGTCACTAGAAGGAAAGTATTAGCTATTAGGACATAGTGCCTGAGGGTTATATGGAAAAAGAAAGGTACATAATTTTAGGTAGGAATTTGTCCTATGAAATTTGAGTCTGGTTTGAGACAACTAATAATTGTAAAGTTGAAACAAAACTGTCGCAGTTTTGTACATAAACATTTTGTTTTGTGGTCGTAAATTAAATTTGTGAGAGGCATTATTTTGTGAATTAACAAAAACATTACTGCCACCAAATCTAATTTAGCTTACTGTGATTGTCTTTAGACTGAATTAAGAAACATTGTGTTTCCAGATATATTACAGGAATAGACTACTACGAGAGTCTAGCGAAAATCTTTAAGAACAAGGCAGTTGCGATAAATGTTATCCATATTTATTTGTTTGTCATGAGGTTAGTAACATTATCTGATAACCAGCAACAGAGATGTGTTAATACAAAGCTGATTAAGAACGTCTGCATAATTTACCTTGATCTCCATTATCGAAGTGATGTGAAATATTTTAAAGAACCCAAACGGATGTGAAAAGTTTGACTTAGATTTGCTTGACTTTTTCCATTCATTAGTTGAGTAAAATGCCTGACGACTAACAAATGAAATCTTTCATAAATCCGATCGAGGTATTCAATTTCATTTCTACATTGTTAAGGCTTTTGTTTCCTAGGTTGTTAGACGTTAGGGAAGCAAAATCAACCGATGAATAATAAGCCAAATTCTCTAAAGAATCACCAGGTTTGAGAAGCTTCAACTGGAAAGAGTTAAACTTTTCGCCTGTCAGGGTGCTCCGTACTCACTTTTAAAAAAGCAACATAATTTGGAGACTAAGAAGTAAAATCTTTAAAAGATCTAGTCTGGTTAAAGGTGTAACAATTCATATGCTCATAACAGAATTACAAATACGTGTGGTGTGAAGTGTGGTAACGGAGCCCTGCATTTAACTATCATTTGATCACAGTTCTGAAGTACAGCCAAGAGATATTCTTCTTAGTGTGAAGAAAAACGTGTGATGTAAATGATTAAAACAGGATAATCCAACAATTTCCTTGAGTAAAGTTTTTAAAACGTACGTACACAAACACACACACATGACATAAAATGAAGACTCAGAAAACGATTCCCAGTGGATCAGCTATAAGCTTGAAAACATATAACGCTAAAATGTGTGGTTCGATGCTTGCTGTGGGCACAGCATAGATACCCCATTGTGAGGCTTTCTGCTTAACTATAAAGAAACAAGAAAACATTCATATCCAGAAAATTCTGAAAATAAGTTATAAGGTTGACATTTTAAAATTATAATATACAAAATCGATTTAATGATCCACATTATTATATTTATGAAAGATAAAACTTGTTTTTAAGTAGAAAGTTATATTTTAAAATTGTCTTTTACTTGCAGTAAAGTGCGTTATTTTACACTTTGTGTGAATGTTGTTTTAAGTCTTACTTTCTTTGAAATCTGTTTATAGAAAACATCTTAGTTCAGGTTAAAACTTCGTTTTCTTTAAGATGTGAACAACATTTCATCTTTGCAACACGCCAGTAAGTCTCCTAGTGTTCATAAAAATCTATTGAAGCTTTCAATAGTTGAGTTGATATATATTTAGTTTCCTTTTTCCAGACTCATAATAATATGTGATAGACAAATAAAAGCGTGGCAGATAATGACAGATTCACAATGAAATGAAGCTAGGTGTACTCTTACAGCATTAAACTTATATTATTCCCAGTCTTTATTATAGTACGAAACATAGGATCCAAATAAATTTACTTACCTTGTATATTTAATCCGACGGTCATTAATTTGAAGTTATCTTGATACTGGTTGCACAAGATTTTTTACGTACATTTATTCCACCATACACATAGGAGAAATGTTGAAATCTGTAAAATATCCTGAAACAGTTAGAAATTTCGCCATTTCAACGTCTTAAGAATGTACAGAAATGAGCACAGTAAGGTTTTATACATAACATGTAGGTAAAATGGAACATAATATCACTATATGGGTACTTATAGCTTCTTTGATTGAAAATATGGTTGTCGTATTGTCTTTTGATAATTTATATGGTTTAACCTCTTTCGTTGTTTTTCTCAACTACCATTTACACAAACACAAACGTAGAAAGAGAGATGATGCATTGACAATGGATCTTAAACATATAGTTGTTAGAATTATGTCGAAATGAAAGATTAAGTTGTTTTACCATATTATCACTCAGTACAGTCTGTAGAGGATGTTTGAAAGTATTCTATGGTTTACACATGTCCAATTATAATGAATGGTATAGGAATTAAATTGTTAAATAAAATCTGAAAAAAAAAGTAAGCCGAGGGTGATAAAACAGTTTGTTTGTTATTAAGTGCAAAGCTACATAATGGCCTACCTGCTCTATGCCCACCGCGGGTATCGAACCCCATTATTTAGATATCCGCAAGCTCAGCGCTTAGTAATCGGAGAGGAAACCATCTTTTCTCTCTATTTAGCAACGTATATTGAATGTTTTACAATGTTCAAGAATACATAAAAACTTTGCACACAACAATAATTACTTGGGATTTTTGTCCTTCTGTCTTCTTGCTAATTCAATCAACCGTAACTTAACTATTGTGTAGCTGAATTACGGTTATTATCCAACCGTGTTAAATACCATATTGACGCTTATATAATGACAATAAGCACAGGTTATTTTCAGTAATATTATTCCAACTCAAATAGAAACGAATCCAAGCTTAATTTCTGAATATCGCTTATTGCAATTCTGATCTTTTTTCTATAAAGTTAAATACCATAATACCCGAGAAGCTAAAATAGTTATTTTCTGATTTAAGATAATAATAACAATAATGTGTTTCATAAGTTATTAAGAGAAATATAGTCACAAAACAAACGCAATTTAAATACCTAAATGTAAAATATAGGTACGGTGTATAATACACCTTTATGAAATAATAACCAATAATAATTTTCAAACTGTAACTGCAGTTGGAGGTCTCAACTTAGATCACTTACCAAAATAAGGCACTTTGAGCAATAAAGATAGAACGAAGTCGTCTTCGTCACACTGAACTTTCTTGCCTGCTTTCCATTAGAGGCGTTTCACAGGTGGCGCCACTTTCTTCGTTGCTCTTCTCGGAAATGTGACGTCTCAGTCTCGTCTCGGAACATTCTGGTCTAGAATCGTGCGATATGACGTTTGCGAAGCAATGCGTCGCTATTGCTGGTGTCAGTCCTTCGTAAGAAACGTCGTCTCTCTAGTAAAAAAACTCCCAAATTAAGTTTAAGTAACGTCTCTTTAACCTCGACAAATATAATCTTGCACACATCACTGCTTTTAAATCAGTTATTATCTGTCTTTTTATGTTTATTTATGAAGCCGTTTATAAAAGAAAGATGCAAAAAGTTTTTGTTTGTTTTTAGAATATTCTTGTAATGTTAATCAATGACTGTATTTGTTAGCTGTCCCTAATTCTGAATTTACAGACTAGATGGAAGTTACCGGCATCCTTCGCCAATTCTTGTCTAACTACATAGCGGGGTTTGACTGTTACCTTTATAACGCACACAAATTCCCAACAAACGGGGCGCTTTTTTTGGCAGTAAATAACAGGACGCAAATGTTGGATCAGAAGACCCATATTCTGCTATTATAACCACTAGGCCACGCTCAGTCCAAAACTAAAGGAGAAAAAGGTTTAGGGTGATCTACTTAACTCTCTATATTGGCGAATGGCTATATTCAGTGGTTCGGGCTATCGACCACCCAATCATGTACTTCTGCTGATTCACTTATTCATGCTTTTGTGTTTTATCATTACAAGATGTACTAGTAAATAACGTTTAAAGTGCTACATTAAATAGGAGTAAAAAGTCTATTTCATGGTAAGAAAGGAACCAAAAGAAGAAAGAAGATATAAAAGTGTGTGTTCCAAAGGAACATAAAATAGAAAGTATTATGTCAAATGAGATTTAATAATTAGTAACAATATTAATGGGGCAAAGTTCTGGGTAATAGAATAAAGCTAGCAAGAGATAAAAATGTATGAAAAAGTAGAGCAAATAAAAGAAAGAGATAGTTAAGCAAGGCATGATAATAACAATTATATATATATACATACATATAAGGCAATCCAAATAGCCATAACTACTATATAATTAGAGAAGCTGATACTACGTCCATTTAATCATACAATTAACCATTTGTTATAAATCTGAACAAGACTGATTGTTTATAATGGTATCAAAGTTTCGTTTTAATATAACATTTAATACTATTTGTTTGATATTGAAATGCCCTGTAGATGCATTTGTTCGGATTTTGTGTGAAAATATGAAAAATATGGTTGTTTAAGGTGGAATAAAATAAATATTCAATTTTGAAAATTACGCAGGCCTGCGATAGTTTTATTATTTTGAAAGTTTTACATGTTCGACAGAAAGTCCTGTACGCTGAATCCATTACGTACAGATTTTTCACAAAACCTCATAACGCAATACATAAATGAAAGACCACAACACGTAGTTTTGAGACTAAAAGACGTAGATTTCGCACCCATAAAAGGATGAATGATGATGTATATTCGTTTGACATCAATGTTCTTCTCTTTTTTCTTCAGTTTGTTTGTATTTTTGTTAACAAACATAATAATAAAACATGTTCATTGTGGTAAACGAAATAATAATTTGATGTAAGAGTTTTTTTTCTTCCCGATTTCTAAAAACTTCTTCCGTGATAGAAAAAAAAGAATATTATTTTCGAAATCTGCGTATCTGAATTACGGAAAGTCCGTTATTAAAACTAAAACAACTTTTCTGAACTATAAATTTGCAGGCCCGTGTTATCAGTAAAATCAAAGTGTTAAATCAAAATATAGGAACTTAAAATAGAAAACAACAAAGTAATTCAAATTGTAAGTTCAGTGTAAAAATTATCTTAGAGAATTAAACGATACAATACGTAGGTTGTGAGGAAAATGTAAGGTTACCATGCTTCGAGCATTTTTGTAATAATATGCATACACGCATAATCTAATTTAACTATTTTCTAGACGTCCACAGTCTGTTCATAAGTTATTGCAACTATTTTCGTACAAAAACGTATATGATGTTGAAAATGTTAATTTACTTTACTATTAGAAATATTTCACACTAATAACAAATTGTATAAAATAGGAGTCACTAAATATTTTACATAGTGGTCACGACAAGTGGTCCTATTTAAGAATCCGTTTCACTCCAGAAGCGTAGATTCATTAGCAATTTTTTATGCACTCTTAAAAATTACCTTTATTCCCAAAATATAATATGAATAAATATGTTTTCCAAAATAATTTGTCGTTTTAAAGGATGAGACAGTGGTTAAAATATTATATTAATATATCATGCACGTTTGTGTGTGTAAATACGTTTTAAGGAAAGAATAAAAATGAAAAGCCATTAATCAATTTGCTGAATCAACTTCTATCGAAATATCATAAAATAAGTGAATTGTTTGGAAGTTACATGATGCCATTAAGTATGTCGAATACATGAGCTGAAAGAATAAAGATATGGAAGAAAACTAAAGTGAGTTAAAAGTAACTAACAAGTAGGTAAACGAGCATTATTTAACAAATTCGATGACGAGGAACCCACTTTGAGACTAATAATGGCTGGAGACGGCTTAAATGGGTAATGAAGAAAAACTTTAATATAAGCTTAACATGACAGCAAATGTACAACGTTTCGACAAGGTTTTGTACCTGATGATGACAAAACCTTAGTCGAAACGTTGTACATTTGCTGTCATGTTAAACTTATATTAAAGTTTTTCTTCATTACCCATTTAAGCCGTCTCCAGCCATTATTATTTAACAAAAGTAAGTAAGTAATTGCTAAGTCAAATATTATAATGTTTCGATACTTATGTTTAAAATATTTTTCGAATTTTTTAAACTAATCCAGAACAGCTGCATATAAAATCATAAAATTTTAAAACAATACAGTACGTGAAAAAACGCAGCAGCATGTAGCACTGCGGTATGTCTGCGGACCTACAACGCTAGAATCCGAGTTTCGATACCCGTGGTGGGCAGAGCACAGATAGCCCACTGTGTAGCTTTATGCTTAATTACAAACAAACAAACAAACGTGAATAAAACTGGGGTTAAAAAAAGAAAGGAAAACATGTACGAAATTATCAGCAAAGTGGTATATAAATGTGCAAAATGTTTACAAAATATTTGAATTAATACAAGAACATTAGGTGCTGGAAGGTAAATTTCGAAGTTAAAATTAAACTAAATAAAAAGCTAATCTAATGTGGTTCAATAAGTGTTGAAAATACTATGAAATTTAGAAATAGCACTATAAATGAAAATTTTGCTCATTAAGTAATATAAAATTGATTAGCTGATATGGAACTCGAGCAAAATTTTAACAGAAAAATATCACTTCAATGTTAAAGAATGAAATTATTTTATGTCAAGAAGAATGTCAGTTTAGACTTGAGTTCACGTCAAAGTGATTGACATCTTCTTGGAAAGATGAAAATGTTACTTTAATTATAAGGATTAGGTACTTAAACATTTGTTTAACAACAAGTAAAAGCTTGAAATAGTCTATTCTTTCACAAGTTCTTCAAATACCTATAGAATGATAGGTTTCTTTTTTGTGAGTGTAAAACACTTAAAAACACCATTTCGAATTTCGATACCTCACTACTATAAAGGCCAAGTTTCATTCGGTGGTCATGTCCAGGGTCACTGATGAGGAGTGGAATTCTTCGAAACTAGTTTGGCTCACAGACACATTCTCAATGAAAGAATAGACCATTTCAAACTTTTACTTGTTGTTAAACAAATGTTTAAACAACTCTGTTCAACTATGTATCAGCTGCCTAGTGTCGGCTAAAAATACGAAAAATTAAATTGTGACGGAATGCTACAAGTTCTTCAAATATCTCTAGAATGATAGGTTTCTTTTTTTGTGAATGTAAAACACTTAAAAACACCATATCGGGATTAAGTACTGTTTGTTTTACGACATTTATATGATTCATCGAAATTCATTGTTATTTAATTTCAGTTCAATTACTGAACAGTAAGTATGCCAGGTGCAAAATTTCAGTAGAATAGTGAATATGGAGACAAAATATTTCTTCATTCTTTGTTATTTAAATTTGTATCACAATTCGAAATTAACGTTTTTAAAACACCCCTAAATGAAAATAACTATTATCAGTAATTTAAAAGGGAATTGATGTTGGTCTGAGGATTTCAGAGCAATGAATACGAATATACCGCTGGTTCTCTTTAAAATACTAACCATTTATTTTTCATATCGACAGTCACCGTAAATGAATTACTGAAATCATGTTTTATGTGCGAACTTAAAAATCTTTCATGAACTCAAATTTATTTTAAAATTTAGCCGCTTAACTTAGATGTGATAAAATACACTTAAGATAAAAACTTGCTTTTGGTACGTGTATTTTGATTATATGTTGTTAAGCCCAAAGATACACAATGGGCTAACTATGCTGAGCCATTCAGAGCCTAGTACGTGTATTCATGATTCACCAGACAGACCAAGATTTAATAAAAGCAAGTTAGAATCACTCACATTTCCACCAGTGTAACATATTTTTAAATTTTAAACAAGAAGGAATCCCCAATAGCCGTGGCACTTGAAATTATTTTAGGTTGAATTAGAGTAAAAATGAAACTGCAGTGTGTTAATTTACTTTCGACGTTATATGAACGATTCTGTTTTTGAAGATTATTGAAAAGTTGTGATAGAAGGGGTTTGAGTCCAAAATCGTAATTACATCTCAAATCGGTCAAGAGATGACTGAGCTATGAGGTAAACGTTTTTATTTGGAAAAAACAAACAACTCAGAGCCAGTTGATAAGAGAGTCGATTTTGCAAGTCACTAACTAATCCACCTTTTACAACTGCAAAATGGTTGATAGTCAGCAGAGTTAACGATAACGAAAGTGATAGGAATTTCGATATGCATTCCCGAAATGTCATCCTTAAAACGTGAGTATAAATTTTAATTAGCACACAATGAAATGGGTTAATCTTCACGTTAAAAAGTTTTTATTTAACAAGCTTTCTCAGGACCGTCAACTGAACAACTTTGAGAAAAGCGATAACCGCAGAGCGCGTGTCTAGAGATCACGTGACATGTACTCGTGACCATTCTAAAAACAAAGTTCTTCAGTTGAGCTAACAATATCGTTGAGACAGGGTCGAACGTTTGTCAATTAAGAAAATTTTAACATGACAATCATCCTGTTTCATTATGTAATAGTTACGTTTTTGATATGCATGTATTGCATCAAAGTAATTGAACCTATGAACTCTTTTTACGTTAATATTATCTTGCTTTTGGTGACGCTGGAGGACAATTCGTAACTACAGTAATTGATTAACTACACCGTCGTCTCATGTCTATAATTATCACGTATTAATTTATACACTTTTGACTTTTATAGCTATCTTAACCAAAATGATAACTTCTTCAGGAATTGTGAAGAAAGTTCGATATGCTACGCTTGGCGAAACTACAGACTTCTCTCCTCTAATTATTTTCCATACAAATATGCAAATGACCCCCCTCTCAAATGATCCTATAGCATAGCCACAGAGAGTGAGAAGAATACAATACGAAAAGAATGTTTATTACTTCAAAACCTATTAGTATAGATTACATTAAATAAAAAAGGAATATTGTTATAAGACGATAAGAACAAAGAAGCAGGAAAATCTATATTTAAACGTCTGATCAAGATTAATTATTGATCAAAGCTAACTAGTTAAATTAGTGAGGCGGCATCGACTGCTCCAGGAAAAATTATAATTAATCACCTGAACGCCTTGAAGGAAACAGAAGACGTATTGGCAGATGATAAAAAGTGAAAAACGGGTTCTTTTTCACAAACTTGTATTTGCAGCGTGTTAATTTACTTTCGATGTTATATGAACGATTCTGTTTTCGAAGATTATTGAAAAGTTGTGAATAATAAATATATAATAAAAATATAAAAGGAAACTGATTTCTTTTTATAATACATTAAGTGTAAATGAATGCAAGACAACACGAAAGAACAATTAATAATATATAAATATTTAAGGGTAGAGAGGAATGCTCCAAAAATAATGTTGTTATTATTATTTCTGTCTCATTTTCAAAGTTTCTAGAAAATAACTCCTTATTTTATCATCTTGTTAAGGATGTTATTAAAGAGTCGCGTATTATTATTTTTACCATACTCGTATACAATTAAGTTCAGATAAGTACAAGAATATAGCAAGAGCAACCTACGTTCTTAACGATCATTTTGAAAGGACGAA
The DNA here is from genome assembly GCF_000517525.1 of Limulus polyphemus. Taxonomy (NCBI): domain Eukaryota; kingdom Metazoa; phylum Arthropoda; class Merostomata; order Xiphosura; family Limulidae; genus Limulus; species Limulus polyphemus. The sequence goes on along the minus strand of NW_013665846.1, from coordinate 614,964 downwards.
AATGACGTTAATAGTACGAACTTCCGTAAAATGTGTTTTTTTTTCGTGCTTTAATGTGTTTAAGAGCCAGTACCTCAAAAGTGACTGAGAAGATTATTAAACACATTTTCCTCGTAAATTGTTTCAGACGTTTTTGTTTTAATATTCATGCACACGCCACTGTACTAACTGTATTTCAGCAACCAATTTAGATAAATTATCTTTACTCAGTGTGAGTGTTAGAACGTAGTTTGTGTTCACTGCCATTTAGCATATGTAATAAGAATATATAAAGAGGCAAAAGAAATTACCACCGTACTGTAATGGCCTAATTTACTACTTCTTATTGGGTTGCATCTTGAAGATACTTCCTTGATATTAACATTATAAGCGCGAGGGATTATCATAACGTATACAGTATTTATAAACCACAACAAAAACAGCAAATGTTTTACCTTTTTACGTGCATCAAACGACAAGACAGTCAAACACTAATTGAGGAACTACATGTCATATTTAATATGTAATCAAAATCAATTAAACGTCTTGAAAGTAAAAGTTTATGAATAAAAGTGAGCAATGAGTTTCTATACATATGAGAACCAGTATATTCAGGCTTTTTCGCTGATTGATCCTTGTGACACCTCCCCCCCCCCCAGTGGCACAGCGGTATGTCTACAGACTTACAACGGTAGAAACCGGGTTTCGATACCTGTGGTGGGCAGAACACAGATAGCCCATCGTGTAGCTTTGTGCTTAACTTCAAACAAACAAATCCTTGTGACAGAACGTATATAGAGCAAAGAACATTTGCCTTCAAACTTTCACTGTCCGAAGCCAGACAATCAATATATTTTTAAGGTACTGAATCGTAAGTTAGTGATAGACATAAAATGAAAAGAAAGTTTGCATGTACGAGAAGTAATTAACATTGTTTTAAAGAAATAAAAATATTTTACAAAATACAGCTTGTCTGATGAGTTGAAACCTGGTTAGTTGATACTAAAAAGGGAGTTGTAGTGTTGACTATCTGCACATAGAATTACCGACAGATAAACGACGTCTTATAAATATGATAAACGTTTGTATACTCTTCACTTATTTGATAATAATAACACTAACGGTGTAGACTGAGAAAGTCCATAATTGTTGATAATTTACAATATCTACAATTTACAAACCGCAAAGCAATATTTTAAAACATTAAAAGTGCGTAAATATGATTACCTAATACAAATTCAAATTATCCAATGGTCATTTGTGAGCTATGAATACCGAATGAAACTCCTTTATATACACATGTGTATATACTTGTATACTTATAGACTTAACACTAGCCGTTATGTTAATTCTAAAATCTGAAAAGTGAGGACAAACTACAACGTGGGGATCGTAAAATGAGAGGGACCTCAGGAAGTGGGACCTTGCGTAGCATATATCAGATTTAACCTTTATTTGGATTTATCATATGTTAAGTGAAAAAACAAAAAACAAAATGGAACCTAAAAATACACAACATCTCGCGTTCAAAAGGATTTTTCACCGGCTGTAGCTAGATGTGAAAACTGGTTGTTAACGGCCCAGATTCCAGCCCCAAAATATCCACATATCCGTATAGACGATAATGAAATCTGAAACGTCTAGTTAAATAAACATTACTATTAAAATGCCGAAAAGTGTAATTTCTCCTCTTAAGTCTAATGATCTATTACATCACCCAATATAATCACTAATTTATACATGTTGCTAAAATGGGCTCTCACTGGTAATAATCTTGGGTATCACTGTTCAACACGCATGTCTTTAATATCCAAAGTTACTTTTATATGTAGGAAAAGCAAAGTTTGACAGTTTTGAATAAAGCTTCTCTAACTATACTGTTTCGGAATTTTAGTAACATTTTAGAATAATTACCTTTAAACATTCAAAAATATCTTAATAAATCATGCTGTCGAAAATCATTACGTTTATGTCTTGTAAAATTTACGATATAATAATTTGAAATACATTAATAAATCATTTGTACATAAATGTATTGCTTACTTAATTTTTGTTATTAGGAAAACGTTTGGAATCCGTTTTTGTATGCAGATAAAAGCTATTTTCTTAGGCAGATAATTAAATATCGACGATCATATGAACGTTTCTTGGTATAGAAAAATGAATAGATATTCAATATGGAAACTAGCACGAGAAGTATTTGGTATTTGTGTCTATCTTGTGCAGCAGCGAATAATACGATAGTGTCATGGTGACGTACGTAATGCGTTTGCTCTTTTCCAGTTATTAAATGTCATAATTTAATCTCATGCATTAAAATTCTTTAGAAAACATGACCTACAAGCTATTGAATGCATTTTACACGCCCTTTTTGGTAATATAACTTATGGATTTCAGGAAAGTATTAAAAATAAAACAAAACAAAAACTTTTGTATATGTGATCATTGTTAGATTTCAGGCTGAAAGTTATTAACTTGTTTTATTATACAAGGAAGATTTTCAGACTAAACATTAATGTTCAAATAGTATGGGCTATATTATGTTATTTTTATCTTGAAATTAAATAATTTTAAACTGACACAATTGGCTAATCATCTATGCATAAGCATAATAATCAGGCTTGATAAAAGAGTTAGCACAAAGGATTACATATAAAGTGTAATAGACGTAAAATAAGACCCAAAACACGAGAGCTTTCCAATTGTTGACTATTCCTCTTCTTTGTTTTCCTGAAGAAAAATGGTCAACTATTCGAAATCGCTCGAGTTTTGGGTCTTATTTTAACTCCATAATAATCAGGCTTTATGTATAACACAAATAAAAAATTCTGCCTCCTAAACACAGCGGTTTCAAATCAGTTCCCGCAATCGAACCTGAAAACAATTTGAAAATTTGACGACAAATATTGGGAAAGATATATTTATAATTACATCTCTTTTAATGCTGTATTGTAGTTAAGTCAAAGTGATTTTAAATAGAGATAACGGAAAGATAAAGTTACAGGTCCTTAACTCACTTATTTATAGTCTTCTTTTAAACGTATATATTTGTTTAATTAAATAACTAGCTAGCCAACAACCTGTTTAATTGTGGAAAAAAATAATAATTAATTTTATATTTTTCTAAGGGATATTCTAGGGAAAGAGATTCAAGTTTTTTAAAAATATTTATGGTATGGAATTACAGCGGAAATTAAACATTCACAATTGTTTATATAGTACTAGCACATACCCCGTAAAAAATGACGGGGCAAGTACTACCACCCCCACCCCATAGTATACTCTAACCTCACATTTCATAGCTAATTGAAATAAATAAATTTTGCGAAGTCAAGCTTGACCAACTAAAAGGCAGAAAAGTGCAGTAGAGGCAGTCAGACGTCGGTAAATTCCTTTGTGGATCAATCAAAATTAAGATAATTCATTAACTGAATTCGAATAATTATTGGTAGAAATCAGTTAGGATTAACAACTTCTAATATATAGAAAAGCCAGTGCGTTTTGGGAACACTACGTTCCAACAATGAATTTTATATCATGTTGTGTTGATTTCTTAATTTAGAGTCTCCGTTGATTAAAAGAGTTTTTTTTTTTTTTGCAAAAACGATGGTGATATGACAGAAAATAGCTTAATTCAGAAACGATTTTAGTTTAAAATTGAATCGATATTTTTACTTTAATGATAAATTTTATGCACTTGGCACTAATCTAGGGGAACCCACATTAAGTTATTATTTTAGGCTTATTCTACCAACACCCATTACACTTATAAGGTTTCATGCCTCCCCTCCCCCGCCAAAGCCCCCTTGCACCCCGTCATTAAAATCTCAATGGACAGACAGTAATCGAGCTATTCTACTTGAATACGTGCATTCTGACTTTTACGACTCCCATTCGAAATCGAGCGTGACGTGACGTGACCCACATTGACTTTTATATAGGTTAGATGTTTTATTACAAAGAATTTGGTTCCAAACTTAATCTATCGAATGACGACAGCTTTATTTTTCTTCATTCTTGCAGCAGGTGAGCTGGCGTTTAAGGCAAATAAAAATATAGCTGAATTAAACAATATAAGGAAAAATACATAAAACGATAAACAAAACTATTTATAAAACTAAAATAAAAATTTCTACCTCATAGTCTAAATAATGACAACATTTCGTACACACAACGAAAATATATTTTTCATATAAATTCATTGTCTTTATAGAGTTCATAAATATGCCAATACGTACAGTGAGAACAAATGTATAAAGTAACTATTGAGATGATAACCTATTTCTATTTAATTCAACCACAAACTTTCAGAATTCCATTAAGAATATGAATTCCAATATGAGCAAAAATCCGCCACTTAAGTTCTATTTTCTTTCAAATCAAGGAGTGATAAGGAAAATATTAGAAAAAAATCTTACTTTTGTTGATAGAGTGAGGGGATGAATAGATACACTTTCCGTAGGAGTCGAAATGCTGTAACAAGCTTCTTTTGGTGAAGAAGTTCCTTCTAACAGAGAAGAACTTCCATAAAAGGTCTCCATGGGGCTAATTAAACTTATGGATTTTTCTCTTTTTTCGTCGTCTTCGCCCGTCATAAAAGAAGTATCTGAAATGAAATGCTCTTTTTTTGTGGCACAAAAACATATGAAAACAATTGGAACCAAAATTGAAAATTTCAGTTGGGTGGTAGATTATTCACACGGAAAAGATTGAGACAAGAAAAACATCGAACTATATTCATAAAAACAAACACACACATAAAAAAGAAAAACGTAATACAATATCAGGACAAAAAAAAAACCTTCTTCAAATCATTATTGCTTATGTGTGTATGGATAGATGAATAAACCGAAATGGTTTTTTGTGTTCTGGAAAACAAAAAGAAATATACATAAAACGAATGAACATTTTTTTCCACTAACTATTTAATTAGTTAAGGTCTTAGATTATAATACATGAATCTTCTTACGCGATAAGTTGGAGAAAACATTATACTGTTTTTTTTTTTTACAACTAATGTTTGAGCCATGCTTGTATCGTATATGTTGACACTGTCAAGTCCACTTTCTGTTGAAAGAAGTTTCCTTGTAAGTAAGAAAACCCAAATTACTATTATCCAAGAACAATGTCGATTTGAATGATTTCCCTAGGACTTTCACATAAAATGAAGCTGTTTCCTAAATTAGGTTATGGTCATATGTTGACTCTTACGTCAGGAATGAATAATCAGACAGAGAGAGAGCAGCTACATTTATTCCTGTTGACAAATAGTGTTAGTATGTACATAAAAATAATTCATTCAACATTTTACACGGATAACTCATCAGTCACGAATTCATACAATGTCAATAGAAAATTCATATGCATACGAAAGGTAAGGAACATGTTGAAGAAAAAATTAATAAATGTTACACGAAATTTGCGTTTCTTAAGCTTTTAATTCCACAGGATTAAAAGTAAGAGATCCTTGTTGTTTCTTTTTTAATACATGTCTGATTAACGTATCTGATAAATTAAAGACTGAATGAACAGCAAAGGTTGAATGGTAATTAGAAAGCTAAAGAAAAAATATGTTTCCATTTTTTGTATCTTTTATTAAATAATAAATTTACTGCGGAATTATGTTAAAACAAATCTAAGAGAGAGTAAGTATGGGCAGTAATGTGTTAACAGTATGGCTTAAATATTATAGTTTATTTCTAGCCCCATTGATAATGAAATGTTGCAACAATTTACTTAGCGACGAAATTAGACTCTCAGAAATACTTCTGTAGTAAGACATGGATATATTGATTATTGAAATATTCGGTATCTACGGTTTATTAAGGTTTTCTAATGCTACCTTTGCAAAGTGTTGTCAAACCTACATAGAAGAAAACTGATATAAATCTAATAAACCAACCAAAATATTATAGCTTCCTACTGAACTCAAACAATCAATAACATTAGCATCATTTTCTTCATTTATTAGAATGTCAAGTAACTACCGTTGTTTATCTTAGAAGTGTGTAGTTTAACACAGAAGTTTATTTAAATACATTTCATAGGAGTTCAGTATTTATAAAACAAAGTTTTTGGTGTTACCACATCATGAACGCTTTTTTTTAATTTTCTATATAGCTTTAATACAAAATATTCAAAGAAAAACAAAACTCAGACACTAATATTGCATTACGCTACCTAGATAGTCTTTGTAACTTTTAACCTAATGACCAAAGTATAACGAATTCTTTTCTTAGTACTGTATTTTCAGTGACATTCATAGAGAAAACCAACTTTCAAATAAGCTTTTTCACGTTACTTCATTTACATACGAATACGAGAATTAAAACGAAAGCTTTGTTCTTGCTATACCTTCTTATTTCAAGTTCATCCTCTTTGTTCGAAAGTGTTAAGAATGCGTAGATGAAGATCTGTTTTATTTATTCGTAGTGATGACTGTTTGTTTTTCTCCCTAAAATCCTATAGTTTCTACGTTTCTTTACAACAGACTGAAGACATCATTTTAAAGGCAAAATGACATTGACACGCACGTGCACTATGTCGCGTGGATAAAGAGTTTCCATTGTTACTTCATTTCTTAGAAATTAAGCTCAATCCGAAATGCATTGTTTTTTCCAGAAATATATAATTAAAGTGAGAGCAGTGTAAATATTCCCATCTAAAAAATATTGCCTAAATAACTTCCCCTGATTTGGCTTCTGTCTAGATAAAATAGCAGTTGCGTTAGAAACTGTGCATATTATTGTTTTATACTTAAAATCCATTAATTTTTTGATTAAGGAATATCTTATAATGTTGTATTACACCAACGTAATTATTACCTCCAAATGTTGATCTGCTGAGAGTTTGTGCTGGGATTATGTCAGGTCCTTTATCATCTAGCTCACTTAAGTCACTCGCATCTTTCCACAGTGGAGTTTGAGACCTGAAGAGGGAAAAAATAAAACCCATTTAGACTTGAGTTCACAGAAATTTATAGAACAATATAAATTCGCGACATTAGTAGATTAGTTAAGAATTGACAAAAATATAAACTATTGTAAGTATATATATATATGATTAGAATGGATGGCGAATAAAATATCAAAATATTTCTGTTCTGCTGACGAGCTCCACCGCTAATTTTTAACAGAAGACACTGATGTTACATTTATTTTTTTTTGTCTTTAATAAGACTGGTATTGGTTGATCTAAGTTCTAGAGTAAGTTGAATTCAACGAACTATATTAAACTTCACTAAAACACTATCTTCTAGTAAAGTTTTCCTATAATTAAGAACACATACTCTAAACGTCTTCAAAGCAGTCAGATTTTTCGTGTACCTATTTACAGCTAAAGTTACGGCCTCTTTTCAAATTGTAGTTACTCGTTTAATTTAGATAAAATGTAAACAAAATAGGTACGTCAATTTTTTCTAGTGTATATTGTAATTTGTCATTGTTTGTTCCATAACATTTTCCAAACAAAAGTCACGATCAATACTTTTACCAATCTGTTTTTTTTTAGCTATTTGTTCTGTTGTCTCTAATTATTGGATTTTCTGTCATAACTTTTTATGTAACTTTACTGTTAGTTATTGTTTTGAAATTGAAAATGTTGATGTGAAGAAGAGTTGATAAAATAACTTTACGTAATTTATACACAGGATATTAAAACAGTAAGGTTTTTTCATATTTCACCTCTTGCATATCATGAATTCTGTACGTATAAAACAGGATTTGGGGTAAAATTTAAAAATCCGTTTAACTTCTGAGGTGAGCAATATCTTAAAATATATATTATTCTAGTTCACATTATTATTTTAATCGACCAGAGAACATAGAAATATCAGTGAACTTACTTATCTGGATGAGTTCTCCTAGTCTGGCCAGCTTGGAATGATAGATTAATGTGAAAAGTGGTCTGAATTTTTCTTCAGTGTCATTTTTCATGTTAGATTGAAACAAGAACGAGTTAAAAGCTATAATCTACGACTTCTGAGTAAAAAAGGAATGACATCTTTCGTCCTTCCTTTGCTTCTGACTGATGATTCAAAAACACATAATAGCAAACTATATAAAGGGAAAAAATATACTGCAAAGTTATATTGATTTTCTTTGCCTCTATTATTTATAAAAGACCTTAAAATAAAAGCGAAACTGTCTACTTTTCCATAAGAAAAGGTTTTCGAAGTTTGATCTGTGAGAAGAAAACTGATGAATGTTTATAAAATGGAATGCAGTGGTCTTTTAATACCCAGCCCTAATATTTTATAATCACTCTGATTGCCTATTAAGTTACTGAAATTTAAAGCTACACTTTAATGTTGATCACAGAGGATTATAAAAGATAATTTGCAACATAATGCACGTTAAAGAGGGAAGATTGTTTTTCCATAGAGGGATGCGTTATTGATTTTTATCATAATGATATGAAATGTTCTAATTTCATTTTTTAAAAGTTGTATAGCCTAAATGAATGTAAGTACAAAAAATAATTTATTTAAATATTTTGGTCACGAGTTGTTAGTTTAAAAAAATAAATTTCCGTGTGAAATTTCATTTTTATCAAACTTTAGTACTAGTTATGTGATTGTGCTATTGTGTTTCAGAACTTAACGTTTGCAAAGCTAATTGCTTTTGAGCAAACAAAGTCCATCAATCAATCCGCCTATCTACCATTTTTATTTGTATTGAGAAATTTAACTACTAATATATCAGTAGCTTCAGCATTATTATTAAGATAATTACAATGACAAGTAAGCCTGATTACTAACCTGCTAGTTTCGGTATTGTATTGTACTAAAGCGTATTAACTCTATACCAACAAAGAGTTTTATCACATATTTTAAATCATGTACTAACCTTTTCTTTTGCGCAAATTTTTATACTTGATGAGGATGACAACAACGACAGCAGCTACAACAAGAAGAGCTACAACAGCAATAAGAGCAACTAACACAGGTCGAACAATGACTGATTTTCCCGTCTTTCCTAAACCAAAGTAAAGAAAAACACGTAGGAAACAAAATCAATGACTTATGTAACATCTTTTCTTCGCTGATATGTAGAAATAATTTGCAGGCTCAACGAATAAGTTAGGTTTTTGTAAAACGAGAACATTATTTTTCTCACTTATCGAATATATATATATATATATATTCTGAAATTTGCTTATACTAGCTATATTTGCTGTTACAGAAATAATGACTGTGCGGATAATGCATAACTCTATTTCTTTTGTAATTTTTTTTTAAAAATACACTTTTACCATCCCAAACTTTTCATTTCTTATTTTTTCAATACGTTTCACTCATCTGTTTACTAAATCTGTAGTTTCAAGTCAAGACAACCCAAAAAAAAAACGAACCGACCGATTTACACGTGTTTGGTGTGTGGTTTCAGTTGAAGAGAAAACTTATAATTGCAACACAAGAAATGCTTAGTTTTGCTTCAAGTGTGTAAATAACACGAACTACATAGAAAGAAACATACAAGTATTTGCAGGGAGACTTGTGTTTATAGTCTATAAATATTAAAAATCCTCCACTCTTGTTTGCTGTACACTTAAAGTTACTGACTTTATTTTAAAACCATTCCTGCAAGGTGATAAAATCACTTTTGATTGAATGTATTTTATTCAAATTTCTCTTAATTAGTTTTTAATAGCCACGTATCAGTCGTCAGGAGATTTTCTTTTCAATACCAGAAGTCATCAATTTTACTTGGTCTATGACAGTCAAAACTATATCTAGAATAATACTCTTATTGTAATACAAATAATTCTATGCAGTTGAGAAATAAGCTACATCTCGAAATAAGTAAAAGATTAATTAGAGTAGCGCGAGAGAAAATTATCGGCAGTCAAATGTGATTGTAATCACACTTATTTCCCCAAAGACCATCACTGGTTCTCCAAATTAGATATTTTACTGAACCTTTATGCAATACATATATCTTCAAGGTAATTATTGTTGTACACATCCACGAAATGCTTTTGCAAATAGGCCAATAATTATATAAGAAATTCACACAACCAAAAATGTCAGAGAACATTTCATTCATTAAATATCGATACCTAAACTAAATGATGGAATTCTGACTTTTTTTAATGAAGAAAACGACTAAAGACGTTTGCGAATGTTTATTATTGTAGAAATATCTCACAGCAAGGAAACGTCCATATTCGACTCACTACCAGAAATACACCAACGGTATTTCTAGTTTTTTAAATCACTGAATGATGCCTGACACAAATCGTCTTGAACGTTGCCCAGGCGTAGTTTTAAGAGATCAGAAGCGACTGAGTATGTCAGAAATCCTGTGCTCGTGAATTGTACAAGTAGTTAAAACACAATGTCGGATATTCGTCTAACTTAAGAACTTCATGAAGACTTTCGTACTTTTTCGTTGAGCATAAATTTATCAATGGTTGTTAAAATAGACAATTTTTTTTTTACACATTTCTCTGACGGTAAAATTCATCATTATTGTGGTAGTTTTAAAAAGGAAAATCCATACGCCTATTTTATGTAGAGAAGTTTTTTAAACTATGCTGCATAAATAACAATGCATTACATAACAAAAATTAATTAAATCTCAAACTCTTTAATAAACATCGGGCATAGAATATTTCGTTAATTAAGACAAAATGCAATAGAGTAAGCAACAGAAGAAAAATAATCTAAGCGCCAACGATATAATTACACGACAGTCTCACGTAATGCTATCATTTGTTTATTTTATTTCATTAATTTGGGTACTTAAACAAAATAATTCGCTGTACTTCAGTTCTGATTGAATTAAGTAATTTAATGCAATATGATATAGTTAAGTAATTTTCCATGAATTATGCAAATTGGTTTTTATTGATGATTCACTTCACTTAGTATTTAGTTTGAAAACTTCAAACCTATAGTTACAGCGTTATCTAATGAACTGGTTTTTTTTTTACTGATGAGCAGCAGTTAAAAATAAAACAAACGAGTAAGTTAGTTTACTACATTTCACACAAGATATACTTCTAAAGCCTTGGATTGTTTTATCACTAGAGTTTTTTTATTCTGATATATTGTTCCCTGTTTTAAACTGTTTGTTTGTTTTTTATGGATTTCGCGCAAAGCTGGCCGGCCCTAATTTATCAGTGTAAAACTAGAGGGAAGGCAGCTAGTCATCACCACACACCGTCAACTCTTGGGCTACATTTTTACCAACGAATAGTGGGAGTGACCGTCACATTATAACGCCCCCACGGCTGAAATGCCGAGCATGTTTGGTGTGACGGGGATTCGAACCCGCAACTCGCAGATTGCGAGTCGAGCGCCCTAACCACCTGTTTTAAACTACATGAATTGAAATTTGTGGATAGTTTGATTTTACATAGGGAAATCGTGAAGTCTGATTAACCTATTCTATAACGATTACGATCTTTGTACCAGCATGTCTGTCAAGTTCTCCTAGCAACTATAGATAAAAGATAAACATTTTATGCATATAATAATCTATATCAAAAGCCCTATAATACGCGTGATTCCAAACTTTCCGTAACTTTCACTATGTATAGCTTTAACATCTGTATTGAGAATTGAGAACATTTTTCAAGATAAAAGACAAAAATCAACAAACTTCAACGCTCCTACATTGTTTATCTGTATGTTTATTGTCGTTGTGGATGAGATTAAGTGGGTTCAACCACGCGCCGTTTAGAACAATGTATAAAATAACATTTTAACCCATTGGTAATTCTTGAATCATATACAGACACTTGGATCAAAAACTTGATGGTGTGGCAGACGAGATTAACTTCATTATAGCAAGTAGCTCAAACAGTGAACAAGGTGTCAGAATAAAGTAAATCCTGGCGATAAAAAACCCAAATCTATATTGAATTCAAATCCATCAGCTATATAAATTCTTCTATTCTCTATTTTATTTTAGTACTCTGATTGACTACTTTCTTTGGAATCTCAGTGAATATTGGGTTAAACAACCATTTTCTGCGATAATGTATGATTTGAATGTTATTCATTATTTCAAAAGAGTCACATAATACACATTCTGCAATAAAAACGTTACCCACACAATTATACCACTTCCATCAGCTTACACTGTCGGTACAAGACAAGAAGGGTGATGTATCTCGTATGTTTCCCTTCATATTCTATTTTATCAGACAATACAGGAAAGGATAAAATACTACTCGTAAGACCAGATCACATGTTTCCAGTCATTCATTAATCATGGATTGGGCTTTAAAAATTATTTAAGCCATTCTTTCCTGTTTGCATCTGAGATAAGTAGTTTTAGGCTTGTATCTTGCCATATGGCAGTTTTGTAAAGTCCTTCGCAAGATTTGGTTGGGCATAGTTCAATCCTAATGACTGTTAAAGTTATCGATCAATAGGAACATGCTCTAACGCCTGTTGTACTTTACAAGCCCATCCATTGGACTTTTACGTCGGTTAATTACCAGCAGCTGATGGCATAGTTTTTTGTAGTGACAGACACATTCACTATGAATTGACACTCTTGATAGAATCTAATGACAGATGTCTTTGAACAGGCAGAAAGAAAATGGTCTTTGATAACAAAGATACTTCTAGACAGACAGCTACTATCGTACGTCTTTTAAAATTTTAAAATCGTATTCATTGCATAGCAATCAAGATATCACAACGTTTATACAATTATAGGGCTCAAGCAATCATATGGTACGTTACATGATTTGTCTAGATAGCATATGCATATAAATAAAATGTTTTAAAATATGTTTGTGCGTGTGCGTGGAGGAGACCTACTAGTGGTCAGTCAACGTAGATCATTATATATATATTATGCTTTTAGCTTTAGTTATGTCACTGGATTGGAAGTTCTGGTATAATTATTGTTTTAACTTGGTATGGAATACGCTAATCAAACACTTAAAACTTCTTTATTTCTATCTGTCATTGGATCACTGATGCAGTATATGTATAATTGTTAGTGACATAAGGATGCTTATCAAATTCATAAATACATTAGAACCGATCAAATATCATACAAAACACATTAGATGTTTATCAATGTTTGCAGTACATTATGGAATATATTATAATGTAACATGAGATATGTCAAAAAGCATTTAAACAAATGCCATAATATTATCAAAGAAAGAACTGGTATTAATCCATCCATTACCATAAGTATTTCAATTAATGTAAAGGCTTTCAGTAAAACTTTTGATTTTAATAACCTTTACATTAGTTTTCCTATACATAAGAATAAAAAAAAATTCATAAGAAATTTCGAGATCTTCTAAGAATTCCGGTAAATAATTGCTTTGCGTTATTAATTAGAAATGTTTTTATGATAATATCATTCACACAAATTATAACTGTTTGTAATAAATCTTTGTAAGAAAGACTTCAACAAAAATTTGTACATTAATCCTGCTTGTAGATATATTTATTATGTTCTTTACTGAATTATCATGGCATAATGATCTGTAACTTACAGGAATACAGTCTCAATATCTTACTCATAAACTTTCAGATTGTTCAGAGTAACTCAATGGAGTAACTTTACTGCAGGTAAAAATAATGATGGTCGTCATACTAAAATGGTTCATTAATACCTTAAAAATTAAATAAGAAATCAAGGTTTTGACGTGATAGTTTTGTAAAGGCTGTGATATTCTGTAAAATTATTAATGCCATCGTCGAAAGCAAGAAACTTGTTCACTTAACTACAAAAAATAAAAAAAATTAGTGCTCAAAATTCTTTAGGAGAAACCATGTCTATAAAAAAAATTAAAATTAGTTGATGAGCTCTATCCACAAAATATTGTAATGTTGTATAAATTCTCCTGCATCTCATAAGATATGAATGGTTAACATTGTAGCATAACGTATTCAGAAATGGAAAGTTTATAACTTCAAAATTAAAATTGTCTATTTTGTTTAAACTTTTAAGCTTCAGCGTTTGGTTGACGACGCTCATATCCGGATAATGTGTTTTTTGTAGTGAAAGAGCTTTTAACCAGAGCGAGATCTGATGGATTACTGTGTTTGGCTGTGTCAAGAAATAGTATAACATTACGTAATCAATTTAGTTACATTAGTTTCTGTAATTACTTTAGTTATTGGTACTTTTTTTATTAAATATCGTTATTGCTATGATTTTTCTAGTATCTCATTATCACTTATAATTTCGGCTTCTTCTTAAAGATTCATTTTATTTATTACTTCTGGTTACCCGCTTTGATAATTGACTACTTATGTAAGAGGTAAGTTAAAGTCAGATTACTTGTGTAAGACACAGCTTATAGTATGTTTAGTAAGTTATTATTAGAGTATTTTAATCTTTTGATGATTTTCTTACTTATTTAATTTTCACCTTCGTAAGCCTTAGCTTTTTGCTGTACGATCTGTATTGTCATAATACCTGACTCTATAATTAGAATTATATGTGTCATAATAACTTAATTTAGGAGATAAACTATTCAAAAATTACACTATTGGAGCCGGTTAATGGGCTTTCATTGGTCACTAGAAGTTGTGAGAGGAGATTACAGAGAGCCTCGTTTATGCTGGTGTCTCACGTTTCAAGGAACAAAGAATCGGTGATAGTGCATAATGTAAACACTAGTTTTTATGTTTCTTATATGTATGTTATATACTATTTCCTCTCTATCGTTAGTTTCGTTAACAGTATAGTTCAAATTCTATAATATACTATTTCCTCTCTATCGTTAGTTTCGTTAACAGTATAGTTCAAATTCTATAATATACACAATATCAATTTTATTATTGTCAATTTTTTTTTCATTTATGAGAATTATTTAGCATTATTAGTTTATACACGAATTTTGGGCTAACTTAAATCTCCTAAACTGGCCGAATCTCATGAGACATTATTGTTATTACGGTCGAAAATATCGTCATTAAGGAAGGTATTCAACTGGTAAAACAATGCAGAATAATTAAGTACGGTATACTGAATTAGCAGTATTCATTAGTAGTTTAATTTTTATATCCACTTTACGTGGGAAATCTGCTTTGATTAGAAATTAATGACAAACTAACACTGGTTATTATCATTTCTTAATTGTTATAATTGTTCTTTGATTTTACGTGTAGTTTTTTCATTACGTTTCTGACAATTACTACACTTTAAAATAATGGTCCCATTACCATTACTTTTTATTTGGTTTCGAAATATTGGTGAAATAAAACTAAAGCTGAAACATATAAGCAGTTTTATTACCGTTGTCAGTGAGCTTCTCAGCTGGTTTGAGAGTACTGGCTGAAATGATCACAACACTGCTTCTTCCCTTCGCGTTCCATGCGTATACATGTAGTCTAAAGAGTGTCCCAACAGACAGGTTAGAAAGTTTAAAGCGCGGAGACTTCGAAGTTAAATTGGCTTGTAGACTGTTGTGTTCCACCGTGTAGACTTCGAGAGAGAATTTCTGAGTCATCCCTCCATCGTAGCCCTCTAGGCATTCAATAGCAATTTGATCTTGAGTTTGATTGAGGACAGAGCAGTTCTGCAAAGGATTTGGCGGCCCTAAACGTAATGAGAGAAGTTTTCTTATAAACAACAGAAACTGTCAGATAAACAAATTTATTCGATGTTGTAGGTGTATCTTCTCGTGCGTTAAACTATAGTTTCCATGTTTTCAGTTTCGATGAATTATAATTCAGATGTTCAATCATTCGAATCCTTACTTGTGGATTGTTATCCATGAAATATAGCCGAATATCGAATATGAGAGAAGGAAGAATTTAATATATATATTATATACATATTAAGCAGTGGATATATTAATTTCAAAACCTAAAGAAAACGGACCACAAAGCATACAATGTTCCTTTACCTTGGATAATATTTAAGGAAAAAGAAAAAAAATAGACTTTTCATCCAATTATACCAGAAACAAAAAATATCACATATAAAGATTTGTTTTGTTGGATTTTGAACAGATCTACTCAAGAGTTATTTATATTAGATGTCCCTAGTCAACACCACCTATAGCCAACTCTCAGGCTACTCTTGGATTCTTCCCCGAACTATGGATCAGACTGCAAAGTATAATCGTCCATATACATCTCCTGGCAATAAAAGGGGGTCTTCTGTAACCTATAGGGATACAGTATCAATATCTTACTCATAACCTTCCAGATTGTTCAGAGTAACTCAATGGATGATCTGTAACCTACAGGGATACAGTCTCAATATCTTACACATGGCCTAACAGATTTTTTATCTGTAGGAGTCTGGTGTGTTTGGCAGTAACTTAAGGGATGATCTGTAATCTTGTCAGCGTGCCGGATTGTAGAACAGAGATTTCGTGGTTCGCGCCCCCTTACCACAAACAAATAACGCTCTCCGTGGATGCTATTCAGTCTGAAGTGACACTTGTTTATACAACATCATATGGATAGATGCTGTTCAGTTTTCAGCAATGAAGTTATTATAAGGACAGGGACTAATACGGTATTTTAATATTGAGAGTTTTGAATTAAGTAAATGGTGTATTGTTAAAAGAACGAACCAATGGATTTAAAGCTTAAATTTAAAGACATTTTAAAATACAATATCGTAAATTCAAACGTGTGTGTGTGCTATAACAGCATATTTAACATTATCTGAAATTCTAAAATCATTATAACTCTTTCACTTTTATTTGATATTCATAATACATGATTGTTATGATGATCTTATTTAATGTACTTATAAATATAGTCAATATTTTGTGTAAGTGAATGAAAAAAACTCCTTTTACATTCAATACATTACTATTCTTTCATTGATTATATCTTGAAGTGGTAATATTTTAATATTGAATTTATATCTGTGTCAGGTATCTAGCATACTCAGCCTGAAAAAAGCACCTTATTCGGAAAAGACGTGTCAATGATCCAAGTAAGTAGACATAGCCAAACCTAATTTAGAACTTCTAACTATGAACAATAGTCATGATGTTTGGAACGGATATCCAAACATACAAAACCTTTCGGTATAGTAATTGAGAAATATGACAAACTGTGAATCCCTGATTATCCATTGGTTCATTATACGGTGTTTATTTACTATTTCGTTTTTAATTATCGTTCGTGTATTCGACGCACATCACACCACTATTTTATATACCTGAAATGTCTACAATTTTATCATGATCTTAAATACTAGACAAATAATAAAACATATAAGTAAAAATGGGATGCTTATTTTATGCATTGCAAGACATAGACATTGCTAGAAATACTGAAATGATATAATTACAAAAGTAGTAAACATCTTAATCAGATATTTGATACTATTAACCGTCGCATAATTTACCACTGTATAAACCTATTATACTTTAACTTCATGAGACACTAAACGAATATTCTGAATATGAAAGTACTATTCAATCGAAATGTAGCTAACAGGTTCAAACTTTTCTATTTAAAAGCAGAAAAAATAATAAGATCAAAGAAAAGAAAATGTCTCATTGTCAAATAATAAAACTGTTGAAGGCAGCACTTTAACTTCTCTCTCTCTCTCTTTTTTTAAAGACAGCTTTATGGTGACCTAAGCAATCCGTAGCTTAAGTGAATTAAGCCACTTGGAAATTTTATAACCTCCTTAATCTGCTTTATTAAATATAACACTAAAGGTTAAAATTGCATATAGTCTGCGATAATGGACGATACCCGCGTTTCACGATAAAATACTGACTGCTTGATGAGTGAAATAAAACTTCAAAATAGTTAATTAGGTTTTCATCTAGAAAACTACATTAAGAACCTTTGAAAAAATGTTTTATATGTATAATACACGTTTGTTGTTTCATTCCTGGAGAGAAAGAGCTAATATTAAATAAAAGTTTAATTTGAAATATTAAGAAAGGAGATAGAAAAACTTCATTACATTTAACACAAGCTCTAGAAAAAAGAAACATAAAATTAATCATTTATTATTCCAATTTAGATATTCCAGTACAAAGTGAATATACTAACGAGTTTACTTGAAACATGTTCATATATCTAACAAATGAATTTTAAACTTTCATAAATGGCATCATTAGCTGTATTTTGTTGATTCCAGTCAGATGATAAAAACCAAAATATCAAAGGTCATACAATAATTTCGGCACACGTTTTTGTCAAATGGATGATTATGCTAAATTAAAGTCAGAAAATGAAGTTTAATTACTTTTGTTTACTCATTACACTTGAATGCATATTTCTTTTTCTTAACTTAAAACTACGGAATGAGAAGTTTTGAAATCTACCTTATAAATCACTATAATGTTCTAATTGATTTCTGTTTATATTTTTCTAACAGAATGTTAATTGCAAATGTATTGAATTTTATTTTCATTTCGTATTTCTTAATAGAATGAAAAACTAATTGATAATTCAGTTATCACAAAAGTATTTTTTCGGTTTTAACTTTCTTTTTCAAATAGAGTGGCAAATTTCAGTTTATTCTCTGTTAACAAAGAAATTCTTTTGGCGGTTTTAACTTTATTCTTTGCAAGAAGAGTGACGGATTTCAGTTTATTCATCGTCAATTACGAGAATTTTGTGTTTGCTTTTCAGTTTATTCTTTCCGAATAGAGTGAGGAAATGTAGTTTAGCTTTAGTTACTCGCAAAAGATTTATGAGTATATTTGATAAAATGAGAAATTGTAGTTTTGCATTTAGTTATCATAGAAATTTTTTTACGCATTCAATATGATCATTTTATAATATAATAACTATTTCAGCTTATTGCTTGTTAGTCACTAGAGTACAGTGAGTGTTTCCAGTTTATCTTTTATTTGAAGAACAAGAAAGGACTGGCAAGGTGAATGAACAGAAGTTGGTACCAGAGTTAGAATTCAAGTATCACTAGTATTCAAGATACCAGGCGCACACTCAGTGGTGGGTTGCCAGGTGAGGGAGATCAAGAGATTCCCCAATGACGGTTACGTGATATGTAAATTATGCCCACACCTGAGGGTTACACAACTATTTCCTTATAAATACGTCATAGTTTCACGAATTGGAATTAGAAGGCACGTTACTAGAGTCATAGTTCTACGAAATGGAACCACAGGGTGCGTAGGTATTATGAGCGCACAAATAGTTTGCCAGTCAACCACCAGAGGGTGATATAGATAAACATATACTATAAAGATGATGATCTTTATAGTAACAATCAAAGTTTTGAAGTTAATATTTTATCTAATTTGCCTAATGTTGTTTTACAACAATCAGTACTGAAAAGTTTTTATCACAATTACAGTTTCGCTTTATATGTAACACTTACATTAAATCTGCTATTTTAATCTGGTTCTTATCAACTATACAGTTTTTGCTTATTTGTTTAAGTACATTATGTACATTATCTTAAAAAAGGCGGATGGTGATTCAATAGGCGGACGGTGTTACTAAGGGTTGTGTTTCTATAGGCGTACAATGTTACTGTACTTCCATAGGACTGAATACAAAGTTCAACTCATCTTAACTTATGTTTATAGTTTTCATTTATATATTTAACTGAATAACGTGTGTTTTACAAAGGTGAATGGTGTTATTAGGTGGATTGTATTAGTAAGGTTCTATAGGTGATGGTATTACTTGGCAAATTGTGTTACTAAGGTTAGTGTTGCTAAAGCAGACGGTATTTCTATAAACAGACTAATGAACAAAGGTTAGTAGGAGAGTATAACTGAGTGTAAAGTAAAGAATAATTGAATGCTAACTCAAATGTCCTAGACTAGTATGAAACTTAATTTAATATTGACCATCCAGTATTTTATAATTCAAACATTTTTCAGTTTGTGTCATTCCCAAATATCAAAGGATATCGAACTGCCAGCGGAATTTTGTTACTCTGGATAAATTTGAAGAACACAACCCAAATTGTAAGATGGACATGATATTGTTATTTCTTTACGTGTCTAAACAATTGCACCTTGAATACGTTAGACTATGTATGGATCTTGATAATTTATATTTGTAAAACAATAGTAGTTTTAAACTACATATATATGCGAGTTCCAGATCGAAAACAGAAACTAGTGACTTCCTAATGTACTCTCGAATTTTGAGAATGCCATGAATGTATATTTAACTTTCTGTATCATTATTTAAAGTGGAAGAATAGATAAATTCATTTTGCACTGACTGTCAAGTTCAGTGGCATACGAAATCTGTTCTTCATCGTTTGACTTATATACAACTTATTTTGGATGTAAAGTATATTCTGTAATGATAAACAGTATTTATTAAATGTGAAAGAATTGTCTTTTCTTTGTAGGCCATATCTTTTATTGTAAGAAGCAACAAAATTGAAATATTATGTAAAGAATTTTACAGATTTTTTTCTTAAAAGCTTCAAAAGTAAAATATATGCACATTATTTGTGATAAATCTTGGATAAAGTTGTCTTTTTCTAGCTTGAACTTTTGTTAATATATATTTCAGTATGTGTGATACTTCAAAAGTCTGTGATTTTTTACTGACCTTTACTGGCGATAGCTTTTAGGCTATGGTGAAAACACGTCAGTTTTAAGCAACATTAGGAGGGCCAAAAATCTAATGTTTCAGCACGATGGGGGATAGTCTAGTTAGTTATGGGTTTCAAGTGCATGATATTTTGTAAAATTTCTAAATAAGAAAACTTTCTGTGATTATATTACTTTGAAATAACTTTGAGGGGGAATGCAATTTATTCTATTTGACTAACAACATGCTAGAGTAAGTATGTACCGTAGGTACTATTACACTGGACTGTAGGTCAGTATTTTATAAACTAAGATGTTTACATAAACAGTATATAAGGGTAAATCTTGAAGTTCTGTTAATAAATGTTTCACTATGCTTATATATATTAATGATAGCATACTGGCATTTAATATTTAATTTGAACAGAGTAGAATGAAATTATTATTGAATTATCAATATAAGATGAGTATAGTCATGTTTTTCGACTGACCCTGTCTGAACTTTTGACTGATTGCTGTAAGCTGTGCACAGCTTAATCTTATTGAGTAGTGGGTGCATAATATTTTTTTTTGTAAAGTATCATGAAGTCAGCGAAATACAAGAACTGTACACTAACCTTTTCGTTTATAAACTATATGAAAAATCTTACATACTGAACTGAAATGAACAATTACTAATATGGACGTAATGTACAAAAGATGCATGAAATCTAATCCAGTATTTTATAAGTTAAGATGTTTATAGTATATTAGTGTATCTTGAAGTTTTGTTAATACATGTTTCAGTATGCTTGTCAAGTCTGTGATTTTACATTGTTGTTGTAATGATAAACAGTAAATATGTTGGATTTAAATGTCTAATTAAAAATTTTTATTGTCACCTCTTTTTTTTTTGGTTATAAACTATGTTCATTTGTGAAAAACGTATTTGATGGTTTGGTGAACTATTGTGATTAAATGCTATACTGTAATAAAGTTTCTCATTTGTCAACAAAATTTAATAAATATGTTTGAAAGTGACATGACTTTAGTCTTATACATTTCATTACAAACTAAAAATATATTTTACCAAAATGGTGTATGTCTGTGTGTTAAAAATTTTCTAATTCCAGATATTTCAATATTATTGACCTTTTATTCTGCCAGTTTTAACCAGACTGGTTATTGACCACGTGACGACCTATCCTGTCCTCTGTATTTCCTAAAATCAAAGTTTATCGAGCCTGTCCGCATACTTGAAGTTGTAGTCTTAGATGAATATGTCAACTGGGATGTGTCAGCAGTGGGATTGAAAAAGTAACCTGTCTGCTATTTAATATTCGTTTTTCTAAATGGTAAGAATATGACCTATACATAAAGTTTCAAACCTGCAAGAAAGAAGCTGTAGACAAAGATTTGTGAAAATATCTACAGAAAGGTAAGAATAGTAATAGTTAATCATAACTATTTACATAGATTCTTTAAACTTTAGTGGAATAAATCAACTTATAAAGGTAAATATGAAGTTGTTTTACATTATTTAGAGATTTAAATAAGCATCCTTTTGAGGGCGAATAGATGTTGTACAATATATTAATTATAGAAATGAATAAGCAATAAATGTTTTATGTGTAAAGCATCAGGAAATGCAAAAAGTATGTCATGTGAATTAAATATAGGAGCGAGAACTATAATCAGAAGGTTAACTCTGTACTAAATTGATACTTAAAAACACAATCAGTTGTACTAACTGCCTCATTCAATATTCATAAAAATGATACATTTTGTATGATAAAATCCTTTCATGACAGATAATTCTAAAATAATATAAAGTAAATTATTGGCTATGCTATCAAATAATGGATAAATTAAGATGGTTTTCATCACACATACTAATATATATATATAACAGTATTATAAAGTTGTCTCATTAAAACAATGGTTTTACTTGTAGCTTTTTAGGATATATAATCTAGACTATGTAATCACATGTTGAGACACCCTACGATGAGCTCATCATCCTATTGAACATTTATAGTCTGTTTATAGAAATACTATCCACCCTAGCAGCATTAACCTTAGTAACACAATTTGCCAAGTAATACCATCTACCTATAGAGAGCTTCAGCACCACAATCCACCTGGTAACAACATCTACCTTCCTATGTAAAACACATGTAATTCATTTACATATATTGTTGAAAAGTATTAACATAATTTGAGACAAGTTGAAATCTGTGTGCAATCCTACAGAAGTTTAGTAATACTGTCTGCCTATAGAAACACCACCTGCCTTTGTAAAACACATATAATAAAGTTAAATATATATAACAAAAACTATAAACATAAGTTGAGACAAGTTGAAATCCGTATGCAATGCTATGGAAATATAGTAACACTGTCTGCTTATAGAACCTTAGTAACACTCTCTGCCTTCGTAAAAAACACACACAAATGCCTAGTATGACCATCCACTTATGGAATCTTAGTAAGAAAATCTGCCTAGTACACCATCTGTTTATAAAAACACTACACTATCTATACAACCTTAGTAACACCGTCCGCCTACAGTAACAGATCCCCTGGCATCAAACTCCCCTAATAAAGTAGTGTCCTCTAATACCACTTCGTGGAACTATGACTCCTAAGAATACACACTCTGTTTTGAGTAACAATTGAACTATGATGTCACGTAACACCTCCTAGCAATGAACTCTCTGGTAGCAGGAACATCCCGTCATCAAGTGTTATGGGTAGGAAGTACAGTAACATTGTCCGCCTTTGTAAAACACACATAATATGACTAGTAAGACCATCCGCCTAGTAACACCATTTGTGTATACAAACCATACTCTTATTAACACTATCCGACTATAGAACCTTAGTAAAACCGTCCGCCTATAGAACCTTGGTAACAACATCCTGGTATAGTATCACTATCTACTTTTGTAAAACAAACATAATGTAATTAAACATATAAACAAATGCTATACTACTGATAAGAACCAAATTCAAATAGCAGATTTAATGTAAGTTTTACTTATAAAGCAAAACTGTAATTGTGATAAAAACGTTTCAGTACTGATAATTGTAAAAGAGCATTATGGAAATTAGATAAAATATTAATTTAAAACTTTGATTGTTACTATAAAGATGATGACATGTTTATCTATATCACCCTCTGGTGGTTCGCTAGCAAACTATCTGTGTGCTCATGACACCAACGCTGCCTCTGGTTCCATTTCGTAGAACTATGACCTTAGCAACTAGTCCTCTGGTTCCACTTCCCGGAGCAATGACGTATATATTATGTAATAGTTACGTAACACTCAGGTGTCGGCATAATTTGCATATTATGTAATCCCCAGGCGACATCCTTTGATTTATACTCACCTGGCAACCCTCCACTGAAGCGCCATCCTTTGGGCGCTGGGTATCCCAATAACTACTAGTATTATTCATTAATATACAGAGAAAGAAATTGAAATTTCTGACCCAAATACAGACGAATGGGGTCAAGAGAAATAAAATGGCGGATGTTTGTATTTTGTCGAGAGAGGATGCTGCTGCGTACAAATGATATTTTTGCACATGAAAATATAAAAATTAGTTTAGATGTTTGATTACTCTAACAAGGAAGGAATTGCAAGTAGATTATGTTTTTATTTGAATATTTCGACTTTTTACGGACTTAACTCTGGAAAACAGAAACAAAAAATGAAATATGATACAGGAAAAGTAAAAAACACCTTAATTTCCTCGTCATCTATCATAGTACCAAATACTCAGTTTTGAGATTTCAAACTAGGTGTTAACCAAAAAAAAAACATTTTAATACAGTATTTGATAACATATTTAACTAACTAAGCAATACAAGTTTAGGGATAATTCAAATTCAGCTATAAATAGTCAAGAGGCCTATGTGGGTTTAATGAAGGGAAACGATACAGTACTGTGAATATAATATACAAAGCTGGACTATTTTTTTTATTATTAGGGAAAAGAATAATATTTTTGATATCTTAGACATAAAGAAGATCAGTAGGTGGAACTGTATTAAGTATACATAATCTTAAATACATTAAAAACCTAATGATAGAAAAAACAAAAACAAAGCGCAATAATCATACGATCATTTCAAAGTTATCTTTATGATCTCATTGCAGAACCTTTTTATCCAAAGACCAAAGGCAGCAGTTATCCAGGTACACAGAGGTAGGCATGAGAGGAACGTGTTTGGTTTATTTAATTTAAACATAAGCCAGTTTTTCTTTTAGAAAGTATTTTTACTTTTTTATTTCCTTGTTTATTACCACTAATAAATTTAGTTTATCAAATTGTATGGTGTTTTTCAAAGTAAGGGGTGCTCATGGTTTATATTTCGCTCTCAGGGCCCACCAGAGCCTCAACTCGGCACTGCCTTAGTGGTATCTCCAGATCGAACGTAATTCATTCGATGTATTATATAACACGTAACAAGTATCAATCAAAGCCATATAAATAAAAAAAAACGTATTAAATATTTGAAACACAACTCTTATATAGTTTTGCTTTATTATGCTGACATTTGAACCCTGTATTTCAACATCTTTTGAACTTGTATTGTTTAGACATTTTGAAAGGTCATGAAGTACTGTATGAAGACGTTTTTTCTCTTAAAAACTAGTTCGAACAATGAAAACTGTGGATTTAATTAAAAATTTCAAATTAGAATTAAGAATATTATATTATCTTAAGTTAATCACAAGTTTGCAGCTGTTTTCCGTTTACCTGTGGGTCTCGAGTTCGAATCATATCGCCGAAGATGCTCACCCTTTGAGCCGAGAGGATGTTATAATGTGACTGTCAATCCCACTATTTGCTTAAAGTAGCCCAAGTGTTGGCGGTAGGTGGTGCTGACTAGACACTTTCACTCTAGTCTATTATTTCTAAATTTGGGATTACTAACGCTTATAGCCCACAAATAGCTTTGCGCGCAATTCAGCAAACAAACAAATTATCTTTTCCTGATCGACTAATTAATTGTGTTATAGTTAATAACAACAGCCTTATAATTGGTTTAGTTCGTTCCCAGTGTTTGTTTACGGACTTATAACGCTAAACTCTGGGGTTCTATTCCTCACAGTGGACAGATCGCATTAACCCATTGTATAGCTGCGCGATAAAGCAGTAACAATTGTATCAGTTTATTCTTTGGAAGTGAGACTTACGTCTTTGAGCTATCATTAAAATGATTTTCCAAGTTTATATTTTTCAGCTCATTTTGTGGCATTCAAACGTAAGCTTAGAGTCTCGTACTATTACACTTGTCATTTTAACTAAATATTACTTAGTGGATTTTGCTGAGGTCTTGTTCATGCTGCAAATAAAAGCTTATATTTTTTAAATCTATCTTATTTCATAAAAGTAAGGTAAAGCAAACGTTAGAGTGAACCTAATTCTCAAGATCCTTATATTTGTGTGATATTGATGAATTAATTATATTTTATCTTGATTTCTACAAGGAAGATATTAAAATATTTTTTTAAATATAACTTAAAATATACAGCAAATAATAGATTTGTTTTTAAATAGAACAAAAATACGAGTTTTTGAGCAAGCTTATAATTATTTTGGGATGAGATTTAAACCAATCAAGTGACTTTTGACTTTTTTTTCTTCACATCTTTCCAAAAGAGTATTTTCATCATTTTAACTTCATATCTCATGTCTAGTGGTATAGGTTGTAGACTCTATTTGATAAAAAGTTGAAATATATACATATATAATTAGTAAGCTGTTAGGGTAATGGATTCTTTAGAGTACAGAACAGTTTTTCACACTCACCTGCAGGGACTATAGTAAAGACACAAGGGATGATCTGAATGCCAATATTGTTTGTCCCCCAACAGAATAGGTTCCCAAAATCCTCCCCTGACTGGGGTATGTAGGTTGCAATACTCTCTATCTGATCGCTGGTGTATTGTATTGCGTCTGAATGTTTCGTAGTGGTGTTAAACCTCCAGTGAAAAGTTACATCTGACGGGTCAGCATCTAGCCGACACACAACTTCAACTGCCTCGTTTATCGCCACGCCGTATGTAGTTTTTTGATTAAGATCACACCGAGGGACATCTTTGAGGAAAATAAACAGAAAAGAGTTTGAACTTCTGTGAGCAAAACTTGAAAAATGATGAACAGCAACGACAACATAGAATTATTGGTTTGTCGTAAGAAAACACTAAAATCTCTATGTGCCTAACTGTGGTTTTGCGTGATGTTTTTGTACTTTTAAGACATATATTTTCTAAAAGATGAAAAATAGAACGTTTGACGAACTTTGTATTTTCAACATTAACTTGCTTTACATTTTTCAAATGTAGGAAGACTCATGTCAGTATTGAGTTGTTACAAATGCACGCAATGCTTCATGCAAACGAAGAACTAACAAAAACAGATCAACTTTTAATAGAACTATTTTTTTTATGTTATTTAAACAAGCAAGAAATAAGAATTACCGAACATATTTTTGTGTAATTTTGTTGTTTAAATCATAAATCCAATTCACTATTTCTTTAAAAAGCAGAATCAATATACACCATTACAATAATGAGATTTCTTGCATACAATCAAGATACCAAAATAATGTAATTGAATAGAATCATTTGTTAAAAAGTCCGACGTTAGTATGATGTTACGGAAGTGCTACTGAACTCGTAGACAATATGCGCGTGTTTTGCATTGTTAGCTCTGGAAAGCAATATCGTACGCAGCTTTTAAAGAAAATATAGTAATTTATCTCTGTTGTTTCTTTCATAAAAAGGCCGAACAATTTATTTTTTAAAGAAATTAATTCCTGTAAATTTAGCATGTGATTGATTTTTTTATGCATGTATTATTTTCTGAAATAATAAGAATACGCTAGCAAGATATTTTCATATCTTATTGAAGAAAAAATATTTCAACGGTTTCCTTGATATTTTTCATAAATGAAAAATGTTTGGAGCGAAATTTACATGTTCTGACATGTTGTAATAACGCTTCCCATTACGTTATCCTACTGACTTTCATTTTGCTGATGAAGATGTTATTATTATTATTTTATTTTATAATGTAGTTCATTTCATATGAGCTTTTTCTATGAACTCTGGGGTTAAGAACACCATAATGAAGATATATTCGTCAAATATTCGTAATAGACTACCACATCAGCACCAAATACTAAATTGAAGGTTAATTTCCAATTATGTACAAGGAAGAAAAAGGTAGGCAAGTGAATAGACACTGTCGATTGAGGCAAACCTTGCCTTGAGAAATGAGGTATGTTAATATGCTGGTTTTATTATAAACAAATCTCGTTTTAGTTAAAACATAACAGTTCTTTTTTTCTTTCTACGATTAAAAGCAAGACAGGGTTAAAATTGATTTTAAAAACATTATAAGTTGCGAAATTTGCTAAAGCCTAACATTACCGAGATGTTACAAGGTCGGACGCAACCAGATTAGAATTGCATTGATGATCGATTGAACAAATAACTTTTATAAGTTACTCGTACCATCGTACGTACTGTACCTTGCTGTTGAGCTTTCCAGAGATTTTGTATTTAGCTATATAACTCTGATAGGATCAGTTAAGTCGGCATATTCTGCCAAGAAATTTGCACTTCATTCGCTCGTGCTGAAATTTGTTCAATATAATTATAACATATTGAGCCACCAGTCTTAAAAGTATTAGTAAATAAATGTACGCGAGGTTACATATACGCGGCAATAAGATGAGCCTTTATCACGTATTTTGTGTAAAATACTGCTTATAAACTTGTTTTAAGACATTCTTCTCCTTGTACTAATCCTGACTAGCTTCTCCAAGGCTTGTAGAATGTAATTACTATATTACATTTTCACTGGTTGTCTATCAGTAACTTCATCATACACTACATTAAATTTGAGTAAATCCGTGGTTTATGTGTAGAATGAACGTAATGAATGTTAGTAAAACACACACATACATGCATACATATATATATATATACATATATAAACAGCTTCTGTATAACGTTTGTTATAATATATTTTATGTTAATATGTTATGAGGTTCACATTACACACGTTAAGTAGCCTTCTATTCTAATATTGGCAAACTGGTATCACAAGAATAAAAAAATGATATCATACACTAACGTACACTTAACCTTCAGAAAGATCTCATTGCTGACACCTAGACCTTCTACGTTCTGTGCAGAGCAGGAGTAACGCCCTCTAAATTCACGTTGTACGTGATGTATGGCGAGAGTTTGGTTGGTGATGATGATACCTATAGAGTTGTTGGATGTCAGAGAACGTCCTTCGAAGTGCCAAAACACTTGAGAAACCCAAGGGTTTGCTCGAATGTGACATTCAAAATAAACATCGTCACCTTCCTTAACTTTTTCTGCTTTTCTGCTGGCTCCCAATTCAAGTGAGATTTGAGGTTTATCTGAACAGAATATTTAAATTATTATTTAGATAGTCGATTACCGCGCATTAATAATGTATAATTTAACTACTACTTTAATAACAGATAAATAACTTACTACTATAATTTGCAAAATGTAAAAAATATCATATCGTAAACTTACTATAAAAATGACAAAAAATATACTGCTTGCTATTTCATAACTACATTTTTTTACTGTCGATTTATAAGCGATTCATACTTTTATGTTGAAAATAAGTTACTGTTTTCATTTTATTCATTACTGAGCCCAAATTATCATATACACTCAGTATAAAATTATAGTTGTACTTGGAGATACTCAAATCTTTTACTGGTAAATAATGAAACAAGCTAGTCTGTATATAACACATTCTAATTTCTCTTGACTAAACAATAAACATTTATACACACACAACTGAAATTATGCGAGTACTTTATAGAATTATTAAAATTCAATCTTAAGAAATCCAATATATGCAGTAATGTAATGCATGCATAGCAAATAAAAGAGAGCTTGTTATGAACATAAAACTAAACATTTTTAAAAATATAATAACAATGATATTTTGAAACAATGAACTTCGTTTACCTATAAAATGATAAAAAACCTATAACCCGAGCGCTTTCGATAGGTGGATCTTTCTTCTTCAGGGATAAACTACTATAACACTTCTTATTTTTACCAAAAGAAACCTTATTAAGACTTTATCAATATTTTTTGTCTCCAATTCCTTGAATACATTAGCAAATCACCCTGTTAAAAATAAAACTGTCTTAACCGAAGCGTAACCCGTATTTTTCAAATCTTAAACTTGTCTCCTTTTGCCCATCGTTTTCAAAATACAGTACAAGGAAATAAGTGGCTTTTATCCTTTCGATCTCCTGACTAGCTTTTTAAATTTCAATAGTAAATAAGTTGAGAGATCTTAACCTCTTTCTATAACATAACAAATCCTTCCATCCTCAGAATAATCCTAATAGCCCTCCTCTTAACCCTTTGCTATAAAACAATATCCTTTCTTATTTTTTTTTAGAAACACAACTGTACACACTATTCCAAGTGAAACCTTACAAGTAACTTATGTAGAGAATTTACACAGGTCAACACTGCAAGTTACATACGCCAGGTGGCAGCACTGTTAGACATTTTCAAAATAATGACCATCATAGAGAAAGCGAATATTTATTGCTTTATGGAATGTTTTGTAACATGACACAGTTTTATTGATTGTTAAAACATATTCAGCTATATCAGTTCATCGAACAATAAATTAGGCTGTTACACGCCTTTACGTGCCACATTTAATCGTGTTAAGTATAGTAACATATGTATTACAACATAATCAACTACTATAAAATATACACAGCTTTCAACTGTGAACGTAACAGCATTTCATAGATATCCCTGTTATATCTTAAAATAATCTTGCTTAGAAATGTTTGGAAATAAAGCAGTAAAGCATGGTATTACTTGACAATTCGTTATCCATCATTTGAAGGTGGTTTCGCTTTTTTTACTGTAGGCAGATGTACAAGCTGTGTTGAAACAACTATCAGAAAAAGGGTGATGTTGATGTAATAGAAAATTCTAACACAATACCTCTTTGAAATGTATTTACATAGCACAAAGCTTGCATTTTCTTTTTATTTGTGTGTACTTTTTTTTAAAGACTTGTTATCAAAATAAAAGATCCACAAAATCCAAATTTGTTAAACTTCCTTTTATGTGAAACGAGGTTGGATAGTTTGTATAGAACAAATTATATTTTCTTTGCTGGAGGACTGATGCGCAATCTTTACAAATTTATAAAGCACTTATGCACCAGAAGGTGTTTAAAGAAAAAGAGAAAAATATAGATCCCTTTTTTTTGAGGATGGAAAAATAAATAAAACCATAAGAAGAAAAGTTGAAAGCGAAAGATATCATAGAGACTAATTGAGTGAAACATTATATATATGTATATTAATGTGTATGTGTAATTTTCCCATTAGATGTTACAAATACAACAGATATATATATATATATATATATATGTTAAACAATAGTTGTGTGTGCTTGTATGCATACTTTAATTTGTAAATTAGATAAATTTGTTTGTTTGTTTATAGTTAAGCACAAAGCTACACGAAGGGTTATCTGTGCCCTGCCCACCACGGGTATCGATAGCCGGTTTCTAGAGTTGTAAGTGCTCGGGCATACCGCTGTGTCACTGGGTGCAATTATATAAATGATATATATATATATATATATATGCATACTTACACATATACACACACACATATATATATATATATGCATATGATTTAAATGAACAAAAACAAGCTCAAACAAAAATTAAATTAAAGACGCTGCATAAATTAAAAGGATTCCCAGGGTACAGACTATAATGTGGGATATAAAATGTGCCTTAGGTTTTGGAGGTGACTGCGGAAGTAGGACCTACATTGCGGTTGGGATACATCTTCTATCAGTCTTAAACTCCGTTCACCAGTCTCACATGAAGAAATTCATAAAAATAAAATATATATGCATGCATGTATCTATACCGCAGTCATAAACTCATAAACTGCACAAACTCGAGAAACCTTACATGGAAAACCCCAATTACATGTTTGTTGTAAGAAATAGAACACGAAAATTAAAGCATGATTTAGAAATGTGTTTCAACAAATTCAACATAACATGGTCCCCTAGTGGCACAACAGTATGTCTGCGGACATACAACGCTAGAAACCGGGTTTCGATACCCGTGGTGGGCAGAGCACAGATGGCCCATTGTGTAGCTTTGTGCTTAACTTCAAAGAAACAAACGAACAAACAACATAACATTTAAGAGATTACAAAAAAAAAACACTTTAAGTACAGATGAAAATATACAGGTCCTCGAAGATAGGAAATTAGTTTACCCAAAGATTTGAGTAAATTAAAGGTCATCTAAAGAAAAGAAATACAAGGATTTATATACGATTCTATACACGTTCTGATATTTTAAAAATGAAACTCTTCGGGAGCCATTACTTTTTCTTCTTTTGTTTTGAGCGTGGGAAACCGGGCTTCATATTTGGTGATCCAATCGAAGTTCTGGTGGTTTGAGTTTTCTTATAGTTCGGCTACTTTTACTACGTAAAAATATGAGCTTTTTAAAAACCTCAGTGGATTTATTTATGGTAAAGATATTGTTGGTTACTTTTAAAGGTAAAGTCTTATAGGTTTTTTTAGCATTTTCTAAATAAATAAATAAATCCATTTAAAGTAAGAGGATAATATTATTGCTATAATTCAATTGAAAGAAAGTACACTTGAAAACGACGTAAAACTTTAGATATCTAACGTGAATTCGTGTTCTGTTGCTGCAAAAAATGCGCTCTGCACTTTGAGGCCGTGAGTGCGTTATAAAGTGACTGTCAAATCCCTCTATTTGATTAGAATAACACAAGCATTGCCAGTGGGTGCTGTAGACTAGCTTATCTTCCTTCCAGTCTATTGGTTCAAAATTAGGGACAGCTAGTGCAGGTAACCCTTGTGTAGTTTAGTGGCGATTATACGAAAGAAAAAAAACAAACAAACAGTGGTAGGGTTACACCATATAATACATTTAACCTTTACTTGCAGAGCTCATACGTCGAAGGAAGAAGAAGGAAAAAAGGACCGTCTGCAACCAATTATGAGGAAGTAGATGCTTCTAATAAAAGATAATTATAAAAGTAAAATTGAAAGAGTGTACTACTGTGAGACCAATTGGGGTCATAGGTAAGATATGTCTATTTAATATAATATTACAGTTCCCATGATAGTCACATACATTATGAAGAACATTATATAATAATACTTAAAATATCTAAGTTGAAATTTTCTGCTATTAAACAAATGAAAAATAGAATTACAAAAGTTTATCTACAAGTTAAAAAAAGAAATAATATACTCAACCAATCAACCATCCCGAACATTATACTGTTAAATATTGGGCTCAATTAGATGTATGATTTTAAATACCAACGCATTTTAGCTAATCTGCCTTTGCCAAATGCAAAAGATAAGCTGGGCTTGCGTAAAAGCAGGGATGATGTAACTAAAGTAACCAACATTTAAAAGAAAAATACTATAACTACTTCTGATACTTACAGATACAACTCTTCTAAGGCTATTACTTCCAAATTTCAATAACATTTTATAATAGTTATCATTAAATATTTTACAATCTTCAACTTACTGAAAGCTCTACGTTTATAAGAAAATATTCTACTTTATTACAAATTCTGCAGATCATCACATTTTTGAATAAAGATGAAGAGAAGTTACTATTAAATGAAGTTAGTCCATCAATTTGAAAAGAAAATTCTTGCCTTTTATAATTTTTTTCATTTCAGCTGCAACGTTTTTGTTTTTATATCTGGATCTAAGCAATGTGTTTGTGTATCAGATATCGCAGTATTCGGTTTTCATCCAACTTAACACAACATATTTTATAGTAACGTAATGCTTTAATTATTCAACCTAATTGAATAATTTATGTATCTGTAAAGTAAATAAATCTGAGTTTAAGGCATTTATTATATAAAAACTTCCATAAAAAGTTTAAAACATTAGAAGAAGAATTATTACACCTGTCGAGGTACCAAATAATTTGTTCAATGTATGAGTATGTATGAGTATTAACACTTTATGTTAATAATGCATTTGATTCTATCCAGAAGCTGAAAAGCGTTAATCAGTCTGCCCTTTTAGGTGTCACCAATTTATTTTATGAAATCTCTAAATATCGCTTTAGAATAATACATTATTCCTGTTAATCAACCAAGTAGTACTTTGTCGTGCCCTACTTCGTATTGAAATTATTTATCTTTCGCAATAGTAGTACTAATTTTA
Organism: Limulus polyphemus; assembly: GCF_000517525.1. Taxonomy (NCBI): domain Eukaryota; kingdom Metazoa; phylum Arthropoda; class Merostomata; order Xiphosura; family Limulidae; genus Limulus; species Limulus polyphemus. The sequence continues at coordinate 581,242 of NW_013665846.1, read as the reverse complement.
AATGTAGTGCTTTTAATTTTGAACAAAACTGAAAGACTAATGACGGGTAGAGATCAGGTACGTTGACAATAGTTCAGAAGATTCTTTCTTCAATAATATTTTTCCGAGACCCACAAAATTATCATCAAGATAATCATACCTTTTTTGAGTGTTGAATTTATTTAATATATTAAATATCATGATAACCTAAAACGTTTCCTCTGGTTCATTGAAATATTTTCTATCAGGCTTAGCAGGCTTCAGTGAATTTCTACTATGGATGTTATTTTAAATAACTCGAAACCATTGCCGCTTTTAAGAGATAAATATTGACGTCTCGTAAGGATATCAACACCATCATCCACATATTTACTAGAGACAATGAATCATATCAACAACATTCTTTTATAAATTTTCTAGTTCACCGAAATAATAATAGTTTTTAAAATAAACGAACTATGTACAGGAAATTGTTTTTTTCTTTGGATTCAGCTCATGATCTCTCTCACAAAGTAGCCATTAACCATTAATCCACTATGATATTTTTATTTGTAACAAAAATGTTGAATCAAAAAATCAATTACATTAAATCTTGTTTTGCACTAAATTACGAATTCCCCAAAACTTTGAGCGGAAAAGTATCCTACAATTTCTGCATAATCGTTCACAGAATAACTTTAATTTAACACAAAGTAAATTGATTTATTCCCATTCCTTGCATAACTTGTGTTTCTAATGATATAAAAAGACTTGGTTCAGGATGGCTAAAAACCAATTTTCTGAAGCTTTCCTGTTTTTAACTCAAACCGGGTCACATATTAACCACTATTTTTCAAATAAATATTCAAAATATAATTATCCTGGTTATACTGACAAACGTGATTTCAATGTTTGCACAAATTTTTAAAGAGGGAAATCTGGCATAGAAATCAATGTTAGATTAAAGGAACACTATACCTGCTCTCATGTTTTTGACCACGTAAAATTAGCTAATCGCAAGTTAAATTCTTATTATGCTAATATCATTCGCAAAACTAAAATACAAATTAAAGAATCTTTATTCATTAAATAATTACACTCACTCATCAGTAAGCATCAAGGTTGTCAACTTTGTTCTAATATTCTATACGCCACCACACTGACACGTGCTTCCAGATATTTATTATATCATCTTCTGCCTTTAGGTATTGCCTAACGATATCCGAACTAACTTTGAGGAAATGTCACCGAATCTTTTAGTATTTACCGCTACGTCCTATTTTATCTATTTTTGAATCATTTGAATTTATACATTAGAACGTATCTAAATATCTGAATTTAATTTTATATTCAACTAAGTTTTCATGCTTACTCTATAAGATTATTTTGTCGATAATCTATATTTAGGTCCTTCATAAGGAATATTTTACAATTTTGAATACTAAAATTTCCAAGTTACCAGTGTAGCTTAGGAGGAGCAACCTGTGTTTTTAGACATTGTTCAACACCCTTTAAGGAAAATGTCTAATTTTTATTTCGTGGAAGAGATGATTTTCCTAAACATTTTAAAGCATGCTGTAAAGAAATTGTGGTACTAACTTTTCCTGTGAGCTTTTGAATCATATGACTGTCAGAAAGGTCACAAAGCACATGACAGATTTTCATTCGGTCACGTAAAAGTAATTTCATTCAGTAATATACAGTCGCAATTTTAATAAGACACCGTTGTGTGTTTTAACATAAAAATATCTTCAAAGCTTTAAAATTTCATAAGCTTTATTTAACCTTGTAAGTATTTACATGTTTGTAGGTCAATATTATTGCAAGTAGCGGATTACCAGCTAATAGAAGGAAACCTAAGGTACACTATATGTAAATTGGAACAAAATCCTTCTGCCCAGATGCGTTAACAATTCGACATACATTATTCCATGAAGTGTTTTCTTAATTCAACGTAAATTGTTCAGTAAAACAATTATACTCTTATTTACGGTGTGACGGATTTATTATTATATATTTATTTCAATATCGACGTTTGTTTAGATTAAATTTGTATTTAGAAATATGCATAACTTATACTGTTACATATGTATTGCGAAACTCCTGCCTATTCTCTAAAGTTGTAGAAGGTTCTTGAGTGTAAGAATCAACAATATATATATATGTACGCAAACGCTTAATGTAGCTTTGTATTGTTACATAATCTGAATTTTCTAGAAACTCTCCACACGCCTATAAATATAACCAACGCGACATGCCAAGAACAGTATCTATTATTGGGTTGCTGTAATTGGTGTGCTATAAACTTCATAAGCTATAACTGTGTTTAACGCTTATTAATCGGGACACTTCAAACATTTGACCTGGAAAATTTATAAATTTCGAACATTACAAATCATTTAACTTCAGTGGACTTTCATCGGACATTAGTATTTTTACGAAAACATTATATAACTTCATGG
>NW_013665846.1:535233-578607 GCF_000517525.1 Limulus polyphemus | reverse complement strand
CCCCGTTAAGCGAATTGTACCTACATAAACTCATAATTAACTCGCTCATCGTGAACCCTTGATAAGATTTCATGGAAGTTCCAAACTAGAAAGAAGACTTTATATTGCTTGTAAGTTTGTAAACTTTTTGTATATACTTCAGTATTTGTATTAACTGTTATTCTAAATTGTGTTATTGTTTGCGTATTAAACTATATATTTATATTTAAAAAAAATGTTTATATAAATCTTGTTGGCAAATATCATAAATTGACTATATATCGGCTTTTACTTCACTGATAAATCCAAAGTACAACTTAATTACTAAATTTAAAGAATCATTTAACTCAATTTCGGGTTATTTGAAATTCTGATACGTAACAACTGTAATCAAAAGTAGAAAAGCATGCATCCACAAATTATAATGAATATATGTATGTGTACTACTCAGAGTAGTTCAGATCATAAGATTGACGTTATAAACCGGATGAAATTAATTTGTATATGTCATTTTACTTCAAGTGAAACATGGTCTGACATATGTTCGACATGTTACTAATAACATACGTTTCTTATAGCTATTTGTACTTATATGGTTACAGAAACATTAGTTCTAGGTAAACAGGACAGCTTTTAATCATGATGAACAGCTTACGATAACATGTACGACAAGTGTAAAAAATTAGCTTGAGCACATAATGAGGAGACTGTCCAGTGTCACCACACTACTCAGTTTAATCTGAATAGTGCATTGGTCACAGTCAGTTTGTAGTATTTTAGTTAGGTGGATATTTTGCACCACTAAACCAAATGCTAATTAGACAAGCCCTTTGGTCAAAGTACAGAGCCTTAGAAGGGGAGTTGCTGATATTTGTAACTTGCTGTTTTTACTTAGCAATGTGACCCTCTACTATAAACTGACAGTTTAGCAAATTTGTTGACTATACATATGAAAATGATAAACTGCGGAGTCAAGTAAAATTAGTTTAAGTCTTTTCATATTATAAAATAAAAGCTGTTTTGAGTCCTACTACACAAGTTAGTTAAGCAGTGATAAAATGATCATAAACCATAACTTGCCTATAATTAAAAAGTTCTTATGAGTTCGCAAATTTTCATTCAATAACTTTATTCACAGTTTTTGACTGGTCAATAATATAGGCTTATAACTAGTCATAAATGAAAATATCAGTGGAAAATTTAGTGCTGAAAATTAGAAATCTATACGTTTAGTTATGATTTTATCGAAACACCTATGATAATTATGATTTTGTATCAACTCATCTTGGCTGAAAGCATATGGTATCCTGAAACAAATTGTCAAATTTTGTAATATGAGCTTTTTTGAGGATCCCCTCACACATTAGGGATGATATGCCTATCAGTAGAATCTGCGAAATAATTATTAGTGATCTCACTATGCAAATTATCTATATTACGAAGGTCTATGTCATTTAAAGAGGTTCTATAATTATACATTAGCTTTCCAATATGAATTATATATTTGTAGCTAATAAAAGACAGCAGCGCTTTAACTGGAAATATGTTTTTACAGATAGACTGATGTAAGATAGTATTTTCCGACTCTATAAAAGTTATTTTGGCAGACCTGATTAGTTTTAAATTTATTGATAGAATCATTAATTACTGTATCTGTTTAAAATACTTTATAGTACAAAATAAAAATATATTATTTTTTCTACATTTATAATAATTCTATTGCTTTTACACATAATGTTTATAAACAGGTTGTTGTGTGGTATATCATCCAAATACTTCGAACTTATATCTATATTCTTGTCAAAGTTTGTTTTTTAAATACGTCGTAAAGTTAGATATATTTACTTTGATTCACAAAATACATAGACAATTTAATTAGGTTAAGTTTTAAAAGTGGCAATAACTTTATTGCTTCCATATGTCCTTCAGAATACAAATACAAAATACTGAGGTATCTGATACACGAATATATTTCTCGGATTTAGATATAAAAATTAGAAATGGATTAGTTGAAACAAATACTTTTGATAGAAGCTGGGAATTTTCTGTTCATATTTTTGGACTTCCTTCACCTAGTAGCAACATTGTTTTTTCATCTTTAAGCAATTAAGCAAAATATAGTAGAGATCTTCAGTTACTAAGATTTTTACCGAATTCGTAATAAACTAGCATATTTTCTTACTAATGTACACCTTTTAGTTACAAGAATTGAGCATAATGTTTTCTACATTATGGTTTTTAAGATTTCTTTGAATATTTAACAGTAAGCGATATAAAATTTTACTCAAACTGAAAATTATAATACTAGAAAAGCTGCACATAAAACTGGCAATAATGGTTATAGTATCAAATGAACATTTTTAATAAAAGCTATGACCGGGATCTTGGGCTGAAGATCGAAAGATTTAAGGTTCGAGCTCGTGATATGCCAATTAACTCGCTGCATACTTTTAGCTGTTAGCATGCTATAAGAGTAATCGTCTATCTAACTATTTCACTAAGAATAGCCGTGTAGGCGGTGGGTGCTCCTGACTAGCTACTCTCCCTCTCATTGGCAACTCTAAATTATGGAAGGCTATTCCTCAACCTCGAAGTCTTTGACGTGGCAGTTTAGACCGCGTGTTACATATGAAGCTGATTATAAGTATCTTATAATCTTATCCATTAAGTTAGCTTCTAATCAAACCATGTTTTCTATTATGATTTCAAACGTATGTATTTCACATTTCTTACTTAAAGAAGGATAGGCATTCACAATTGTATTTTCTACTTTACTGATGTAAATTAAAGTAATGCTATTTTATATAATATATCGTATTCATAAAATGATGTTCAAATCATTTGGATAACCATACTTATTAACATTTAATGAAATATTCGAATTTAGAAATTTACTGTTAGTTCAATCAATATCACCAAATTATAATAAATGTGTATTAACTTTTGTACTTATTGAAAGTAAACTGTTCAGAAAAAACATGTTCCGAGTAACGATCATGCAGAACTTTCTCTGTGTAATTGGATTTTTAATTAAATATATCAGTATTCGATATTTAATTTAATTTTAACTAGAAATAAAACTGTTTCTCACTAAACATTTTCTCTAAGGCAATTTATAGAATGCTACAAACATTTTGCATTTATTGTTTACCTTTTACATATTTATGTAGTAATTCGTTAACATCTATTCGATTTTCTTACAGTCACACGCACATGAATGGCGTTTTGGGTGTAATATAACGAAGAATAAAACTAAACATAGTTGAAAAACATTTCAGAATCTCAAATAAATTTAAAGGAATATATTCATATTTCTATACACAGATATGTATATAAGTTTAAGCTTTAGTAAATAAGATTTTATTTTTCTGACACATTCTCCTATCCTGATGCTTAAAAACAAGAAAACATTTATAACCATGTTGTGATTTGTATACGTCAGTTTCAACCTCAATAAACTGCCCTATTTCAAAACATATTAGACACAACCCCTTGAAAAAACACTTTGTAAAGTATTGCCTCTATCATACCTCTTGTGATAAAGCAAAACCTTAGAATATATTGTTACTAACGGATGACTATAACATAACCTTTTTGTTGTTGTTTATGATATATAGAATATTACCTACAAGTAATTCCATCCTCTTATTGTTTTCTACTACTATGAGCTGTTTATATTATGTCCTATTGCAATATCTAAGTGAACTGATTTTTGTATCATAACCAGTCGGGTATATAATAAAGACTATGCTATTATTTCATTGTAAGCCTTAAAATTATATAGCTTAGAAAAAACACTGTTAAACTACTATTCGCTTGATTACTAATAACATTATATAAACTTTTTATTACACTTTACTGGAATGGCTGTAAGGTACTAACTTAACGAGAGCAATAAATAAATAGCTAATAAACTAATAACTATAATAAATGCAGTATGGTTATTCAGAGGGTTCAGCACGTTATGGTAAAACAATTTTGAATATGTACATCAGCAAGTCATGTAACAAGCAGCTGATATAAAGTCACGGTGGAAACTAGAGTTTGACTTTGTCTGGCGTTTTCTAGGTAATGTGATTGTTCGATTGTAGGATAGGTATAAAACAGCTGTGTCTGTCGTAAAATATTTGTATACTCAATCAGAAAATTGAGCTAAGATCAAGGATATCCCTTGTACTTAATGACATTTGAAAACAAAATTATATCAATCAATTTGGGGCACCAGGAAAATTTAGAAAAAGACATGCAATAAGTCACGTTAGGCAAAGTGCGGCGTCTTGTAACAGGTGAGTATCCACGAACCCAAAGGTCAGTGGAAAAAGCAGTCCACGTGCCCCAGGCAACAGTACGCAACATAATCAAGAAGGATTTCTTTGTAAGAGCGACACAAACTGCTTACACAATATATCTGCTCAAATAACTGGAGAATAAAAAATATATTACTTTCCCATACGAAGACATACTGGTCAAGTCACCTATGGATTTCTGTGCGATCAAATTGTTTAAGCGGGCGGTGGGAACTATCGCCCTTATATACTAGATGGCTTATTGAACAAAACAGGGAGGACTGATGAGATGTGAATATGATATTCTTACAAAGAAGCCTTTTGCAATGGAAAGTATTACTGGACGTGAAGGCATGGATTAAAAATGTGCTAAGGCTCCAAAATCGTTTTAAGATAACCCACTCAACCTTTGTACGTCATCAAAGTGCAACATTTGGTAAGAGTAATTAAAAGCTCACTCTGGTTTTGACTGGTAACATATTGCTTATATGCTTCTCAGTACAAAATTGTCTAGCGAAAGAGCTTTCGCATGAAAGATAAATTGTCTCTTATCAGTAAATATATATACATTATATTATCTTATATTGATCAGAAATCTAAATATTGACCACTTATTTGTTTGTTCTTATTGAGTAAAAATGTTCAATACATTATACCAATGTGGTAAACACTCATCATCACTTTGTACATAAAATTTCGCCAAAATTAAAATATACAATATACTTATATTATAAATATGAGACTTCACGCTGCAACTTAGATGATAAGTAAATAAATGGCAGTAAATAACACAGTTCTATATTTGCCGTTAATTTGAGGAATATGTTAAAGAATCTGATCATCAAATCATATTACATTTTGCACAACAACTGAGATTGGAAAATCGTTAAACGTTTCTTGATTGTAACTCGCAAGTTCAGATTTATGTGTCAGCTCCTAGGCTTTCATTATTGATTTTGCTAATGATAAACAGACAGTATTGAATTAAACAAAGTTATCCATTTACTTGGCTAAAGTATAGTCAGTTCCACATTTTGCTAGATTAAAAGATGTCAGTAATGATGATATTTTCATGGGAAATAATTTAGGATTATATTGCTCATTATCAGAAAAATGTATGTGGAAAAAATATTATTTTCTAATAACAACTTACAATAGACTTCCAGCTTCCAACCGTCCTCTACAGCACTGTTGGGAATGAGTGGATTGTCGGCTCTGCAGGAAAGGTATTTTCCATCGTCAGTAATGGACGGTGTGAATGTAAGGATACTAGTTTCTAGCCCGGTGTTATCGACGTTGAGCTTTGTTTGCTGAAGCTGCTCGTTTCCTTTCCACCAAGTGATGTAGGCTGAAGGCCGGGATCCACTTGAAGAACAACGAAGCTCTACTTCTTCTTCGGCAGAAAAAGGGCGTATTGCGGACTGAATCTTTACCCTTTTAGGCTTCACTAAAAATAAAAGTGAGGATAGAAGAAATTAATTTAATCGAATTAATAACGAAGAAAGTATGGAGAAGTGAATTCGATATAAACATAACATAATGTTTTAGGACAACATGGAACATATTGGTCCATCCAGGCTGCCACATCCTCTAAACTAAATTAAAACTATTAATAAAAAAAAATCATAAAGCCAGCTCTTATCGTTCATTCACTTATCAAGCTTTCCCTTAAACTCATGTAAATTTACTGCCTCCACAATATTCGAAGGCAATCCATTCCAAAGGCCGACCACCCTGTTAGAAAAATAAGACTGTCTTAGCTGAAGATGACTCCTACCGTGACAAAATAAATATTTATGTCCCCTAGTCCTACTATTTTCACTGTTACGTATGAAAAAAGATGATAAATCAACACTATCAATTCCCTTTACAATAATAAACACTCCAATCAGATCCCCTCTAACTCTTATTTTTTGAAGAGAAAATAACTTGAAAGATTTCAATCTCTCCTTGTATGGTAACCTCTCCATCTCAGGTACCATTCTAGTAACCCTCTTCTGAACCCTTTCCAACAGTTCAATGTTCTTCCTATGGTAAGGAGCCCAAGGCTGGACAGAGTACTCCAAAAGTGGCATAATCAGTGACATATACAAAGAAATTATATCCTCTTTAAACTTGTATTCATTATTTCTGTAGAAACACTCTAAATTCCTATTTGCCCTACTACTAGAAACAGCACACTGCTTGGATGGCTTAAGAGACTAATTAAATATTACAACAAGATCTCTTTCCTTCATGACAATGTTAAAGTTGTTCCCATCCAAATTGTTCTTATAATTCAAATTATAACCCACATGCATTATCTTGCATTTATTATAATTAAAATTCACTTGCCATTTATTTGCCCAACTGACTAAATGATCTAAATCCTTCTGTAAATAATCAGCATCCTCTTCACAGCTAGCAACACCCAAGACCTTAATATCATCTGCAGACTTAAATAATTTGTTGACCATTCCTTCATCTATGTCAATGATGTAAATTAGAAAGAGCAAAGGTCCTAAGATTGAGCTTGGCGTAACCCACTTGTAACAATAATTCAGTTTGGCTGAACTTAATTTGTAACAACCCTCTGCTTTCTTCTATCTAGCCACTCTTCTATCCAATTAGATAACTTATCCCACACACCAAAAGAGGTAATTTGTACAAGCCTTTTATATGGTACCTTGTCAAATGCTTTCTGAAAATCCAGATACACTAAATTTACACCCTTATCCTCATCTACATAAGCAGTAATCTTTTCAAAGAATGTTAAAAAATTTGTAAGGCAATATTTTCCCTTAGTGAAACCATCTTGATGGTCCAATAAAATTCTAAACTTTGTTAAATGGCTTTGCAAAGCATCTTTTATCAGACTTTCCTAAACTTTTCCAATAACTGATGTAAGACTATTGAGCCTATAATTACGGGGAGTATTTTTATCATTAGCTAATTCCTAATCTTCTGGTACCTGCCCACTATTCAAGGACTTACAAAAATAGTAGCAAGTGGCTCACATAGTCAATCTTTAACCTCCTTCAAAACCCTTGGGGAAATATTATCTGGCCCAGGAACCTTATCATTCTTTAAGCTTCCAAATTTTTTATTAACAAGCTCAGAATTAATTCAGTCAACTTATTCGATCTTGATTCCACCTACCCACTGTTCAAGATGTGGAATACTGCTTAAATCTTCGTTATTAAAACTAAAGAAAAAGCAAAATTAAATAACTTAGCAATCTCATTATCATGAGATACCAGCCTTCCTTTATCATTCCTCAAAGGCCCTACCCCATCCCAACATTTTGTTACCCTTAATGTACTTAAAGAAATACTGTTATTTTTTTTTACATTTTCAGCCAACCTTTATGATGTTCTATTTTCCTGTTTCACCACCTTTCTCGATCTTCTATTATCTTCTAAATCTCCTGTCATACCAGTCAATTTAAATTTCTTAAATTTGTGATGTTTTTCTTTAATTTTATCTCTTATACTTTTTGTGAGTCAACCTGGGTTTTTACTTGCAGCTACCCTTTTATTTCTACAAGGAATATATTTATCTTGAACATTTAAACATTTTCCACATCTGATCAGTGTCTACAAATAATTCAGCTGCCGAGTTCATAACAGATAATTCTTGCCAAATCCCTTCAAAATTTGCTATTTAAAAATTTGTAACGAAAGTATCATTTTTCTTTATCTCCAAATGGAACAAAACATTTAACCTAATAGAGCAATGATCACTTGCACCCAGATGTTCTCCAATTTCCACTCTCTCAATCATTTCTGTATTTGAAGTTAACAATAAGTCTAAAATAGCATTTCCTATAGTTGGTTCCTTAACAAACTGGTGAAAAAAGCCACCCTGAACAGTTTCCAAGAACTTTTCTCCCTTATGGTTTGACTCTAGCATTTCCCAAGCTATATGCCTGAAATTAAAATCACCCATAATTATGAATTCATTAACAGCCGAAATCCTAATCTCATTGTACAGTTTCTCACTAATTTCATCAGTATTATCTGATGGTTTGTAACAAGTTTCCACTAAACGACTTTTTAGTTTATATCCACTAACAAAACCCCAAATGGATTAAATCTCCTTGCTATTATCTGTGATATCTTCAACGTCAATAGGATGTAACTCACAGTTTACATATAAAGCCACCCCTCCCCTTCTGTTTAGTACCCTGACCCTATTAAGTAGCCTGTAACCTTGTATTTAAAATAAATTTCTGTCATCAAAATCATCTGTGCTTAACCAAGCTTCAGTTATTCTCATTATATCAAAATCCTCCATTCCTACCAGTGCTCTAAGGTCATTTATTTTATTTCTCATAATTCTAGCATTACAATAGTTACAATTAAGCCTACCCTTGTAACTACTTCTATACTTATTTCCTATGCCAAACTTTTCTCTGCCTCTTATTTTTTAAATTTAGTTTATCCTGGACCTCCCCACTGTCTACTCCTCGTTTAAAACAAACTTCCCTTACAGCTGAGTTAATAGCCTAAGCAAACAAGTCATTCTCTATCTTATTTGTAAGCATACTATCCATTCCAAAAAGATCCCTTCTTTCATTGAACTGATCCCACAAGTTCAAACAGCCAATCTGCTCATCCTTACATACTAAACTGGCACGGCATTGCCAAGTGGCTATAGCGCTCGATCTGTGGGTCACGGGCTCGAATCCTCGTCCTATCAAACATGCTCGCCCTTTCAACCGTGGGGGCGGTATAATGTGACGGTCAGTCCCACTATTCGTTGGTAAAAGAATAGTCTAAGAGTTGGCGGTGGGTGGTGATGACTAGCTGCCGTCCCTCTAGTCTTACATTGCTAAATTAGAGACGGCCAGCGCAGATAGCCCTCGTGTAGCTTTGCGCGAAATTCAAAACAAACGAACATACTAAACTTAGCATTTAGCCCTATTGATCAACTTATAACTTCATCCCCATATTTAATTATGGACAGTATCCCTCACAAAATTATGTTATGGCCCTTTTCCTTTAAATGCCTTTATCAACCCCCTTGTACTTATTAATTAGCTCCTCTAACATATCTTTTCCTACGTCATTAGTCCCTACGTGCGCAATAAAACCTGCATCTCTGTTATCTCCATTTATTACATCTCTAGCTCTGTTAGTTATATCCTCCACCTTTGACCCTGGGTAGCATAATCTAATTATTTTCTTCCTATTTACCCCACAGACTATCCTATCCACATGCCTTATCAAGGAATCACCTATAACTATAACCTCCTTAAGTTTATCATCCATATCCTTCTCTGTCCCTTTTGTTTTCCTTCCCTCCAATAGTTCCTCGTCTGCTGAAGCCAAGGGCTGAAATCTGTTGCTCAGTAGAATAGGCTCATTACAATTATATCCACTACTTTTAACCCTAATAGTATTCTTTCTAGCTTCATGAAAGTCATTGTTAGCTGATGTATTCCTTGCATGTAAAAGTTTAATCTCCCCTTCAAATGCTACTGCCATTTCACACAGCCTACACTTTTATTTATCTATCGACTTTACTTTAATTAGACTCCAACTTCTCTTCCAACCTACAAACTCTACATACAAATTGCACATGTTCATTATTAATTTCCTTAAAAGTACACGCCTGTCCCGGGTTCCCAAATAAAACCCAATCATTGCACCCAATTACACCTAACAAATTGTGAACGCTTAATTCCTACACTAGTCTTAACCATTATATTTATATTTATAGCTTAGAAATAAATACTCAATACGAAATACCAGTAGCCTATTGTCAACACTGTTACTTTTAAGCCTCATGTTTGTGAACCAATTATATTAGTTTTATATCACTACTTTGTCTTCACACTAAGGTAATTAAGTTTATCTTTACTTATATAGAACTTAGAAATAGAACTTTATTTGAAGTGACAATGACTAGTCTTTAATTTGATGTATACGTAATGTTAATAATACAATGTATTATTATAACCTTCCTATAAATATACGCTGGATTTAAACTAATGGATCTGAGTTCAAGTAAAAAATTCATCCTGAAAACACGAGGAGACAATACACTAGCCTTTAGATTGTATTTATCTAATAAATCAATGTATTAACCTACTTCATAATTTACCATTAAGTTTAATTAAAGCTGGGCCTAAAGTACCGTTACACTTACTAAGTCTAATTTACACTGTTAAAACTTTAACCGTCTTACTAGATCTAGATATTCTTTTGTTATTTAACCGAAATTACTACAATATAATATCAATGTTTATTAATTTGAAAAAATCTATAAGACCATAACTTTTCAACGACTTTTATGTTACTGTAGTGTCTTCTGACCAAAAACAATGCAAACGAGTAATAATTCTAAAATACAGCTTGTATCTTAAGCTATTATTTAAAACTAGTAATAGATAAAAACCGTCTTAGCCACAGATACATAAGTGCAAATAATTATAAATCTAGAATTATTATTTAAATTTAATAAATATTTTCTAAGTTTTCTGAATATTCAATTTTATGTACAAGCTGTCTTTCCATCATTGAAATTACACAAAATGAGTATTTATTTGCACAATACATATACGTATTTAATGATGATGAAAGGAATTTCTAAAATACATCGATATGTAGCTTCATAGAAAGACTAAATGCTTGACAGAAACTACTGTCCCCAGATGGCTTAGAAGTATGTCTGATGAATTATAATGCTAAATTTGGGTTTCGATACTAGCGGTGGCCACAGCACACGTAGCCCATTGTGTAAATTGCGCTTAACAACAAACAAAACAAAAAAACAACAGAAGCTGGCGATTGTATTTAAGAAAATTATTTTACAATTGAAGAACATAGCAAAAATCAATGACTGAATCCATGAACCATTTTCAAAATGGCCTACATCTTAAGTAGGGAATATGTAGAATATTATCATAGAATGTTTGCTTATTTAGAATTTTCGTGCAAATATAGACAGTACCCAATCTTGAGATAATAGACTAGAGGGAAAGCAGCCAACCAACAACATCCGCTGCCATCTCTTCGGCTACTCTTATATGACTGAATAGTTTGATATGTTTGTCACTCTTAAAGTGCAGTCACAGCTCCAAAATGCGAACCGTGTTTTTGTGGCAGATTCACACTTTGAGCACGCTAAACATTAAGTCTTTGTGACTTTAGCTTTTGAACCAAGGTCACGTGGGATGGTTCTTTGATTTGCTATATTAATTATGTCATTTTTAATTATTTCTAACTTAGACTTGGAAAAGTCAATATTGAATAAAAATATAACACATTTAAGCTAATATCACATTTGTAGATTAATGCACAAAAGTAGAAGCTTGTTTGAAGAGTAAAGTATATCATTAACTGTATAAAGGATATGACATGAGACCATAAAACACAGGATATTTTAGACCGATAACATGAAACACGCAATATTCTAGATTAGTAACAGTCTTATAACAACCTCGTGATGGTATTCAGGTTCACTTCTTTAGCTTTCGTAGAAAGTCGATCTTTTCGTTCAGATTGCTTATAGAAAATCTTTGATTGAAAGTTAAAACTTTGACCAATTTAAGATATTGGGAACGTCACCTCTTCTGATAAGTGTAGAAAATTAGGAAACCTATCATTCTAACACAAGTAAAAATATGAGGAATAATCAATATTTTTGACACTTGTGAAGAATTAGGAAAGTCTATACTTCAGACTTTTGGAAAGTATCAGTAAAGTCAATACTTTTCACGTGTATAAGGCATTAGAAGAGTCAAACATTTTATGCGTTTAAAGCATTAAAAAAGTCAGTAATTTTTACCCCTGTAAGATATTTGGAAAGTCGATACGTTTGAAACGTGTAAGGTAATATAAAAGTCAATACTTAGTTAAACGTTTAATTAAGGTATTTGGAAAGTCAGTACGTGTAACATTTGTATAGTATTAAAAGGCAATTTTAGAGCATATAGAAATCAGAAAAACAGTTTGAACCACTGCTGAAGAAAGAAATACCTTTCGAAAATACTCGGGTTATAAGATTTTTTATAGTTGTTCTTAATTGATATTTTGAGCCTACATGCTTTATTGACACAAGAATGATTCTCCAAGAGAAGTAATTAAACATTCGATTACGGTTTACAATTTTTAAAACATGAAATTACCATACTATTTCAAATTAAGAAATACAAAATAATTTTCCCACTAATGTAAATCATATTTGATTGTTTGTCGAATTTCGAGCAAAGCTACTCGAGGGCTACTATTCTATTGAAAAGTAAGTTTAGATAATTTTGGATACTCTTTATCAACAAAAAGTGGGGGATTGACTATCACATTATAACACCTCTGCGGCTGAAAAGGGCGAGAATGTTCTGTGACGAGATTTGAACTCGTGACCCACATTTTGCGCGTCAAGCGCATTAACTACCAGCTCACGCCAGACTCATAAATAATGAAGGGTTAGGTCTCACTTTGACAAAAAAATAAATAGAAAGAAAGAGAATTCGCGCGCTTATTTGTTTCAATTTTTTGCGTAAGGCTCCTGAAATGGATACTTGCGTTTAGTCGAATTTCGAACTGATAGACTAGCGGAAAGGCAGCTATTGAACAATTTCAGCTGCCATTTTTTTGTCTACTCAAAATGATGCAGTGGAACCTAACCATTACTTTTATAGCTCACCCAAGAGAAAGAGAGAAACATTGTTCTCTGTTATTTCTATTGCGTTTCTTTATTTTTAATTTTTAGAACACAATAGATTCTCAATAAACAGTATTTTTGGAAACTGAATGGTTAAAGAATGAAACTAGAGGGGCACTTATTAGAGCGTATACCTCCGCGACGCAACATTGATCATATCGTCTGTCAAAAAATACGAAAATGTATCGGTATGTCCGTCTTTATCGAACAACTAGACCATTTTTGATTTTTGACGGGACATTGAGGAATAATATCATACATACGTCCACCAAATTTCATTAAAATCTGATAATTTTTGATTGAGTTTTAGAGCAAACATAGTGTGAAAAATCGGTCCCCACGTTAACAGATAGTTTTGTTTTAATTTTCGTGACCTTAACATTTGACCTTGACCCTAAAACACTAAACACTTCTAAGTTGGTTTATATTCCAAATGTATACCACTTTTCGTCCAAATCCATTCAGCCGTTTTCTAGAAATCTTGCTGACAAATACAAACACACACACACAGGGGTGAAAACTTAACCTCTGTCCACCTTCGATGGCGGAGGTGACTATTCTTAGAAGAAGACAACTCATCCTGTTTTGTTACTTACAGTTTAAATCGAGAGTAACAGAAACTGAGCCGGGAACAGTAACGTTACTGTTTGAGGCTTTGCACGTCAACTCAGAAAGGAGATCCTTCCGTTTTATGTTCATGATAGTTAATTCATTATCAACGACGTCGTGAGGTTTAAAGGTGTAACTATCGTCGAGTAAAATATCTTCTTTCCACCAAATCACGGAAGGCCGAGGTTTCCCTGCAGAGTATGGAATAAAATTATCTTAGATCTATGTTTTTCCATCATAAGTAATATAGAAAAAATCAAGAACGATACAAAATTAAATATTGAATATAAATTTAACTTGAATTCGGCAAAGAGGTTTAGACACAAAAAAAATATGTTTATCGTATTTGTTGAGAAACCCATCTGCCTATATATGGTATGTATTACAACATTCCAAAGAAAACATATATAAGAAATGCAAAAGCTATATTCGCACCACAGAAAGAAACAAAAAGTACCTAAGAAGCTTCATTAAAACGTTTTCATGTGCAAAAACAAATATGTAGAATAATTCTAGTGCATTCTGGGCTACAATTTATGTAGAAATGTAAGCAATGCGATTAAAAAGAACTGGAGTGTTCAGTACAAAAACGATACAATGCTGAAAGTAAATATTTTTTTTATGTGTGAAACTTGGCTTTGCAAAAAAATGTATAAATATGTGTGTTTGTATGTGTGTAGATACAAGAGTAAACAGTTTGGACTCGAGAATTAAAAGTTGTGATGAGCGTAAATGTCATCAACTTTACGCCGTTTAATATGATGCGTAATTCCCGCTCTTTTTATCAATAAGGTTTCTAATTTGTATCTTCTTTGGAATGAATTTTATGCTATACTGCAATTCACAAAGCAAATGGAAATTTCATAGTATCACTCCTTGTACATATTTAAATACACTGCACAGAGCAATTAAAGGATAAATATAAAGTATAATATTTCATTTATGACAAAGCAAAAAAAAAACACTCTTACAAAAATAACACCAATCGCCTTCCTCAGTTTATTTTATGTAAATCAAATCAGAAATTTTATGACCCATCACGTAGTCTGAAATGTAAATGTCTGGTCATTCAACCTTTTCTTATAAGTCAGAATTTGGTGGAGGCAACATTACACTGTACTATGGGCATGTATTATGTGTGCCCCCCCCAGTGGCACAGCGGTATGTCTGCGGACTTACAACGCTAGAATCCGGGTATCGATACCCGTGGTAGGCAAAGCACAGATAGCCCATTATGTAGCTTTGTGCTTAATTACAAATAAACAATGTATTATGTGTTTTCCAACATTTTTGTTAAAAAGTAAAATTTTCAAATTATATTATTTTCGTAATTACTCATTTGGACTCAGAGAAGCGCTCAACTGATTTACTAACTTGAACTTTCTCTATGTAGCTAGTAGGGTTCTACTTTTACAGGAAGAAAAACGTTGCATTTATTTAATGAGTTGAGTTATTCTTGTCTGCGAATCAGAATAATTACGAATGGACTCACCCTTGGTCTACATCGCTTTGGCTAGCTAATCTAACATGAATTAATAATAACTTTTTTTCTTTCATGTGCTAGCGACTTGCGACTTTATTAGCATATGTAAGACAATGGTTGTTATTGATAAATCAGAATTTGTCCAATATCCGTTTGTGCAGTTATTTGTTTCTTTGTGTTCCGTAAGTATCCATTCAGCAGAACCTTATTGGTTTCTAATGTTTTTCCTTATCACATTTTAACTTTAACTTTCATTTTTGAATAGGAGCTCTTACAGTTCCTAAGGGTTCTTTATTTAGTTGAATTAGAGGTTTGCCGAACTTGGTTTCAGTTGTTTTATTTTAATTTTAACTTTCACTTTACGAAGCGAACGGTGTATTTTGAAGGAGGTTTAAGAATGTATAAAGTTTGTAAATTGGTTTTGGTGTTGAGATAACATTTGAACCTTTGGTTTAAACTTATTTTGAAGTTAACACAATTTCAGTAGATTTATTGTTCACTTTGCAGTTAATGTAACTTGAGTTTTTTCTTTTACTATTAATCCAAAGTCTAGTTTATATTACAAGCGAAGAATACCCTGAACTGATAACAGCTCATTCAATAAAATTTTCATTTCGCCTTATCAGTTATATACACTCATACACACGCTCTCGAACTTTATTGTATAGTGCACTGTTTAGTGTTTGTAAATTGTAAGACTGTTACAAAATATCTGCGATTTGTGCAAAGTCGTATCTTGTATCTTTCTCTGCTACCTGGGTGTTGCTGCTCGAGAGGAAATATACATCAAAGCCCGAAGTCAGAGAATTTCTAGTTATTAATGAGATTAGCTTCTCTGCTCTGCGAGATATCACAACATTTTCAAAGCATAAGATATTTCATTTTAACAGCGTTTGCTCATCACAATGAACAAGGAGAGCTGAGCACTGCTATTTCATACTTAAAACCAAACTGTTGTTATTCCTTGAGATATACTCAATAATTCTTTTTGAAAAGCTTGTTTTCAGGGTATAATTAATTTCTGATATTACTTGACAACGTATGTCTCCCAGCATCTACTATATACTAGATGAAAATAAAGTTCAGTAAGGATGCACTTTATTATCAACACCCTCTTCTTCAAAGAATATTTCGACTAGTTTAGCACCATGTGGTCAGGTGTTACATTACACTGAGGACAAGACAAATCGCGCTAACATATAGCGCACAAATAGTTGTAAGATATGAGCTTTATAAAGTGTGGCATTAGTGGTACCAATCCATAGGATGTAAGAGTTGGTATGCTCGCAACTACTTATTTCTGTTACACCTAAGCTTCCATCGCTAACATATATATGATGTTCCTATTCACAACCTAGTGGCCAGTGGAAGTGCATCTCATGTATAAAAATAACACTATTCAACACATCCACTGAACTTGTTCTTGACACAATTGAAGGTGAGCTGGATTTTCCTTGATGTAAGCAAAGTGCATCTCATTAGGTTTCTGTGATACTGGATAACCTTGTGAAGTCTATTTCTAAT
The DNA here is from genome assembly GCF_000517525.1 of Limulus polyphemus. NCBI lineage: Eukaryota > Metazoa > Arthropoda > Merostomata > Xiphosura > Limulidae > Limulus > Limulus polyphemus. The sequence continues at coordinate 562,077 of NW_013665846.1, read as the reverse complement.
AATCTATACTCTGACACAGTGTCTTGTTTCGACTGTGAACATTTAACTTAGACTTGGATCATGTGTCCTATGAATGTGCTGAACAATAATTGACAAAGTGGCCCTCTTCATGTTTTATGAATGGTGGATGTACACCTATTTGAGGAACTGTGACATTGAGTTGGAATAGGATTCATATTCTGTTAACCATACTTTGGATCACTGGAAGCCAAGTTTTACTGTGGCTGGCTGGCTTCAATTTTCTAATTCCAAACGTCTTCTTTGAAGTCCACTCACAGTTTATGAGCAATTTAGAGTATTTTAATTTCAGATTACATAACCGCCTATTAGTCTGCTTTGTATAAAATGAACTGAAGAGGTAGAGATGATTGACATTATAAAATTTGATTTGTTTTGTTGTAACTATGATATTATAAAGTATTTTAAAGGTTATATATCGTGCAATTATAATATATATATCTATATGTACAGTTTCAATGAATATAAATTTATTAATCACTTCGCTACTTGGTTTCAAATTACTGAAACCAAAACAGACATATTTTAAATATTCAAACTTCAATTTATAAGAAGTAAATAGGGCAATAAAATGTCCGCAAAATTATCTAAATTTGCATATTAAAACACTTTGGAATATGTTTTGCGGCTTCATTCATGCATAATTAGATCCTTCTCGCCTTCTTTACAAATATTATTGACGAGTGACCAAGATACGATTAAAAAAACAATGATTATTAAAATTAATTCAAGCAACATAACAGAGTGACGATAAATGTTTTTCAAACTAACATATACGTCTTTATTTATCACGTCCTTCTACAGAAAACAAACACTTCACGATCAATCGACTGGTCTTGTTTTGTGTAATTAAAATTTACAAAGCGAAGCCGAAAGAGATTATATTTCTGTCTATTGAATATTTCATTCAACTCAAGCCTAATCTCAGATCTTAAACCTTTTTAATATTAGTTTTTCTTCGAATCAAAAGAGAGTCTTGTCATTTGAGTAAAAGCCTTTCTTTGATTGATCCAAGAATTCAAATGACTGTCTATAATAGAAATTACGACAACTCTCTTGCTGATCGATTAATTTTCAAGCAGAGACAATAACATCACCGTATCAATACTTATTCGAAGGAAAAGTAATTTTCACATTAATGGATAATGCACCAGAACAAAATTACATTGGTATGTGAGGCTCATTGTGAATTAGTGTGAGATTGCTATTAACGAAATTAGATTATTCTACAAACAAGATTTAATCAGTTAATTTCCGAGGTTCACTTTTGTTGTTCGGATCTTCTTCAGTCTTGGTGAAACTCATAATGTTAAAAACGAATTCGCACGAAATTACAATTAATTCTAAGTGCAAGGTTGATACGAGTGAATTGGATTATATTGCACTGAATTTATTCAATACACATCCCAGATCGAAAACAAAATAAGCCAAATTCTGACGAATATTCAATGGTCATTCTTAAATTAGGGATGATTTTGATTATATAAATCCAACTAAAGAAGATTACTTAGTTATGAGACGAAAAATCTAGAAAAAATTGCAATAGTTATAATTTGATATCTAGGTAATTGAAGTAATAAATAAATAAGACGATATTAAAGGATTTCTCTTACAATATCTAATTACGAAAAGGTGTCGTTAAACCAAATGATATTAAATTTAGGCTTAAGTTAATCTGTCGCTACAAACTTTTTATTTTTTATCTAAGAAAGATAAATGATTACTTATTTATGAAAATGACTCTAATTATTATGTTACTCTTCACAATTCTAGTCAAATTATTTGGTTGCCACTTGATCTTCTCAATTTTCATATAAGCCCATGCAACCTTAATAGTACTCATAACAGAACCTCGTACAAGGCAAACCATGGTTGTGAGTGTTTTATTAGCCTCTTTATCCTCACATGGTTCGTGCTTAGGATCACTCGCTATATGCTGGAAGAGGAATCCCTGCCCAACAAGTAACTGGGGGTCACTGACAAGATCTCTACAGAATTATCAGGTATCACCTAAAGAGCATACATTGAATTATTTAAAATCACTTTTTAATAGTTGTTGCTTTGTCTTTCAATCGCTTTCATTATACACTATAGTGGATTCGCATACTCTTGTCAGAGCGTTCATACATCTCCTACTGAAAAAGAATTTGTCCTCAATCTGTCGCATGTAGTAACCTTCAATAGGTTCAATTTTAATAACTACATGTTTACCATCTGGTATTTTTGTTGGAGAGCATGAGTTCATTCAACAAACTGTTTCTGGAAGTATAATTACTTTCGATACCTAAGGGACAGATTTTTATTTTCACCCATGTGTGTGTGTGTGTGTGTGTGTGTGTGTTTGTCAGCAGGATTTCTCGAAAACATTTGGACTATGACCCAACTCAGAAGTGGTTAGTTTCTGGAGGGTCAAGGTCGCAGCAAAGTTACCAAATTACAAAAAATCCTTACTGCTAACATGGAGACCGATTTTTCACATAATTTTTGATCTATAACTCAGTAACAAATGATCGGATTTTGATGAACTTTGGTGGACATATGGAAAATTATTCCTAATTGTCCTCTCAAAAATCGTCCGTATTCTGTTAACAACGACGGACATATTTTCGTATGTTTTGAGGGCCAAATATGACCAACGCTATGTGGCAGAGGTAAGCGCTCTACTGAGTGTCCCTGTAGTTGAATGTGCTTTTATAAGAATCATGCTGGTGTGACACTGTCTTATTAGTCGAATGACAGCCAATCACAGTGTAAAGTATCAGCAATTAACTTTCATATAATAGAGTAGGAGCAATCCACAAAATGCTTTTTATAAAGAAATAGTATTCCAAAATGCTAAAAGTGAACATATTATGCAGTATACATAATTGGGAAGAATGCGCATTATAATGGTAAACCTATCTTACACGCGGATATGTATCTGAACCCCATGCAGTTAGCAACGTATTCTAATTTGCTTATCTTCAATGTGGTGTAATTATCTGTTAATCAATATAGTTGACTGATTGAAAATTATCATTTCAGGAATCTAGAACAGCAATAAAAAGTATTGCACATACCAGGTAGTTATTGAGCAAAAAGTTACATAAAGAGCTAGCTATCTGTACTTTGCCCACCACTGGTACCTGAACCCGATTTTTAGCGTTTTAATTCTGCAGACTTACCGGTGAGCCACTAGGAGTCATAAGAGGAAAACAAATAAAACAAGGGCAAATGTGAAATGTAATCTAGTAAGTGAATTTGTAGAAGGTACTGGTGTTGAACATCACAATGTTCCAAATCTAGAATTACTAACCACCATCTTCTGTCATTTGTGGAAGGGAATGTTACTGCTTCTAATGAAACAAAAGAGCAAAAGAGGATGATTACAAAATAAAATGAAAATGAGACAAATGAGTATAAGTGGACTAGTAGGGACGATAAGTAATAATTTATCTGTTGACGTTGGCATCCCAGCTTCCAGAACAGTCGCATGCTTGTATGAATAACAATAATAAAAAAGGAACAAGTCCAGGTATATAATTAGTTATCATAAAAGTGTACTTTATTCTTGAAATTTCAAAGCGAAGTAATACACATTGACTCCTCCGTGATCAATATAGTTCCTGCTATGTTAAACTCTGCGTCTAGGTGTGTAATGTTAAGCAATAATACAAACCATCTAGCACGCATTTGTTAGCAGCTTAAGATAGGTTTTACATGTGGTGAGCATCAAAATAAGCATGATTTCATTTGAAGTAATTTATATTACGTTTTATTTTCGTTGTAGAGTTTGAAAATTCTAGACTTTTTCATTATATATTTTTAAATTTATATAACAATATATAATATTTATTTACTGCCCTGTATGTGCGGCGCTGTTTGTGTTCGACCTATTTGCCTGATTTGTTTTTCTAAATATCCTCCAAGGTAGGGTTTTATATAACGATTGCTTTTTCTTTGGGTGTTGCCCGTCGCCGAACGTGCTCGTCTTTTGAACGGTGGGGGCGTTATTCGTTGCTAAATAGTAACTAAAGCGTTGACAGTGCGTTATATTGACTAGTTGCTTTCTATCTAGTCCATCACCTCAAAATTCGGGACGGCTACAACAGACAGCTCTCAAGTAGCTTTGCGCGAAATTAAACAAAGAAAAACATACTTTTAGGTGTTAAAAATGAACATGACTGTCGTGTAATCTTTAGAAAGTCAAATATATGCTAAAGTGCATAACCTGCGGTAATATATAACTTTAATTTATTAGTAAACCTGTAATAAAAATTTAGTTATTTGCTTTTGTTTCGTTTTTGAATTTCGCGAAAAGCTACACGAGGGATATCTGCGCTAGCCGTCCCTAATTTAGCAGTGCAAGACTAGAGAGAAGGTAGCTAGTCATCACCACCCACCGCCAACTCTTGGGCTTCTCTTTTACCAACGAATAGTGGGATTGACCGTAACATTATAACGCCCTCACGGCTGAAATGATGGGCATGTTTGGTGGGTCTGGGATTCGAACCCGCGACCCGAGTCTTAGTTATTTTCAGTAACTGACATCGGATATTAAAGGTACAAAGAAGATTTAACGTGACTTAAAAATGAGGTTCATAAAATAAAAATTCATAAGATCGAAGAAAATCGTCTATTCTAAATTGACAATATCCTGTTTTCCATAAACTAGATCTATAACGTCTTCCTTAAAAGAGCAAGAAGTTTGTTTAGAAACGTGGCTTTTGCTGCATATTTGACACCTTTCAGAACTTTCATTTTTTTATTATTCACTCACCTATGTTATCGAATCGTCTTTATCCATGAACTATCTTATTACTGAACAAGTTTAGATAAGGTAAGGTATTTATAGTTCTTGTTATCTTGTAACAATTGTCTACGAGTAGAGGTTGGATGTTCTACAAATGTAGAAATTAAGCGTGGTTTTTAATGACAAAAAAGTACTACGATGCTAACTTTAACATCTTTTTAATGGGTAATTACTACGCCCACAACCGGCTGGTAGTAAGTTTTGGGACGTTGTGGGTTAAAGCACCCAGTACATAACCATTATTTGATTTTCCTTGCAAGAAGTTTTGCTGTTCATCTGTGTTTTTCAGATTATATCTGACAGAAGGGATATCCCCATCGCTTTTAAGAGCTATTGTTGCATATATTTTCTTTTAAGAAACATATCTTTTGTATTTTATTGACAAATTATATACTTTTTATTATTATTTTTTTTGTTTTATGTATGCATTAAATGGCACAATAGCGAATCTATTTTATTTGAATTTTTTTTATAAATATTATTATTTTGAAGCTAGTTGTAAGCGACAGTTTTAGTTTTCGAGTTTCATTCTTGATATCTTTGTTCTGGTGTCGATGTTTTGTCATCACTGTTATAAGTGTTGAACTTTCGCCTAGATTCTTACGATGCAATTTACAGTATTAGAGTAGTTTTTATAATATATATGGCAACAGAATAATTCTACACCAAATATTGTTAAGATCGTAAATAAATAGATGTAGAAATATGATAATATCAAGTTATACAGCAGACTAAATATAAGTCAAAGTACAATCATAAAAAATAAATTAAAATTAATACAAATCACCTTCTTCCTTAAAAACCTATGTGAAAGACAATAAGCCAATGATCAGACTCAAATTTCTACAGATTTCTACCAATGTCTCCGTTAATTTGACAAGTAACACATTGACTACACTTTTCTGACTCTTACCTATAAAATATGTTTGTGTACATAAATCGATATACTAGACATGGTGAAGAGTATCCCTGTTTTGTATTTTGACTTAAAATATCTAAACTTTTCTAACAAGGCAGAATAACCGAGAATGTTAGAAGACATAAAATTTAATCTCTATTAGAATTGTATCGTTTAAACTACTTCCAAAATTTTAAAACACTCCTAAGTGATAATGGTTATACTGAACCAAATATCTAAAGTACATATGTTCGATATTTGTTGTTCCTCAGTCATTGCTTTTTTGTTATTTTCACCCAAGCTTTAGTAAATGAAAGCGAAATAATAATTAAAAGAAGAATATGTTGAAATTAAGTAGTAATAATCATTTTTATTATCTGATACTAATTAAGCACAAAGATACACACACGGCTATCTGTGCTCTGCCCAACACGGGTATCGAAACCCCGTTTCTAGTATCATAAGTCCGCAGACATACCGCTCTGCTACCGGGGGGCTTTATTAATTCAGTATATTCACTTGTTAAATGGCGGCTAAAAATGGAACTATTTTATTACGAAAATAGTAAGAATAATTTTAAGAGTTATTTTTAAAGGGGAATTTGTCTTTTAATATTTCTTTTTTTCGGTAGAGCTTTACAAATACGCAGTTAGTTTTATGAAATTATATTTGTTTGTTTAAAGAAAGCACAAAGCTACACATTGGGCTATCTGTGCTCTACCCCTCATGGGTATCGAAACCCGGTTTCTAGCGTTGTAAGTCCGTATATATATATATATATAAGGCTGTGCCATTGGGGTGCATGAAATTAGAATCCAGAGATCGTTGTACTGTCTCTACACTTTAGCAGGAGCCCTACTCTTTGTTTGCCCTGAGCGTGCTGCGTCTTTTTTTTTAGGTTATTTAAAATTAATCTATACTATGATGTGTAGCTGTATTACTCTTTCCTCTCTTTCTGTGTTAAAAAACAAAAACTAAAATATCTGTTCTGTTATTTATAACACGAGAATAAATCAAAAATATGTAATTAGAAAATATAGTTAAAAATGAACAATTTATTTACCTCCGGTGGATTTACATAAGAGTTTGATGGTTTCACCTTCATTAAAAGGGCCTACCATCCCTTTGAGCTCTTTTCCTTTTTCGTTGAGCACTAAAGGATCTCCAGGTGGAACTAAAGAAAAAAAACAAATTAGCAATTTTTTTATCGACTAACACATTTTATCCTTATTTTGCACCTCTATACCCTTAAAAATAACTATTCAATTTAATGATCATGCCCTTTAGCAGTAAAAGGAATATGATATATTTACTGCCTGAATATACCAGCGATGACAAGCATTTACTCTCTTTCCATGTTTTTGGAATATAAAAAGAATAGGTCATCAAAATATGTAGTGTTTTTGGTGAAGTGTAAACTGCGAAATCTGTCATGCGCCGGCATGCAATATCAGAAACATCGCATTCCAAGAGGCTTTTCAAAACAGATAAAAAACGATGACATTCATTCACATTTTCAATAATAGAAAAATATCTGATCATCTAACACTTTAAAGATACAATAATTTTTTGTGCTGATTTACCTTTCAGAATATATATGTTGAATAAAATGAAACTCCTTCATATATCCGGTTCGGCGAACAGCGAATCGTTTAAGCCTGAAGCAATTTGAAAAGGAATACACTGAACTACCACTAAAAATTTCATAGTTTTCGAAAAACGAAAAATCCTTATATATAAGTTCCTGGCAGCATTCTCCATGATTGAGATTCAGTGGGAAAAAAAAGGCAGACTTTATTTATTACAACGCTTTCCTTTTCTTCTAATTAATTGGAACCCGCCCCATTACCACTTTTTGCAATAAAATAGATGAGGTATTTAAATGATGATTTAGGATATATTAAATTAATTGTATGGGATTTTATGTATGAACTTTCTCTGCATATCTTGATTTTCAATCACGACTTTTAGCTAAAAGTGCCTCCAAACAATGCAAATTAAAATGATCTTATAATATTACAGTTTCATGCTTTTTTTTATTAAACTAATGTTTAGTTATAACTTTAAAAAGAAGAAACAATATTCATAATGTTGTTTTAGAACATTTAAAAATACTATTGAATAATGTAACAATGAATAAGATGTTTTTAAGAAAGTATACAAAATTCAGAGCATACAAATTTTGAAAAAAAAATCTATATTCATTCAAGGAAATATATTTGTTAAAACTTACTATGAGATAACCATATTACGATAAATAGAGGTCGAGTACGTTATACTAAAATTATTTTGGAATCTCATCATGCAGTTACAGGTCATGATTGTGATCTCGACAGTAGCCTTGCAATGTATATGCCGTTGCAAAAGTTTCCATCGTAAGACTGTCATGTACAAAGCATACTACTCTTCCCTGCTTGCTTTCCGTAATTGATCTGGTGTACCAGGACTATATTTTTACCGTTTCAATAGTCAGATCGAGCAAAAATCCTTAGGCGCTATCTTTTATTTACCACAGTTGGGGGAAGAATTGTTGCAGATCCCTTTCTGGATGGTCCTGGTGCGCCACATTGAGCCATATTATTTTGTTTTTCAATACCATTAAGAACAAGGGATATTCTAGTCTTGTAAGTTCTAAATCCCTGATCTTAGTGTAGGAATATTTTACGTTGAAAAGTGTTGTTATATTCTCTTCCTAAAAGTTATCAATTTGAGGTGGCATCACACTACCTACGAAAACCAATATAAAAATGTAGTTTTGGTACATTCCATTCCACCGAGACTTGATATTGACTGTGGTTGTAACATGAATAGCTGATATGCGTATTAAAAATCGCTTTATTATAACGTACTCGACCTTCTATATTCCATAAAATACTTGTTTTTCATTGAAATATTTTCTTTCGTAAATAAATGTTTGGAAAACGTTAAATTATTAGTATTGTTTTACAAGAATAATGATAACAAAATAACAGATAAGCAGACACTGGCTTGAAGTCCTTTTGCGAAAAAGACAAATCTGAAACTTTGCTTAAAGCATTCTTACCAATGACTTTTAAGGTGATAATCGTGTTTATAGTTCGAGCTTTGTGAAAATCTACACGACATCTGTATTCTCCAGCATCGTCTAGCCTCACGGGGTCTAGCTGCAGAAAGGCAGGTCTGTTAATCATGTTGAAGTAGGCCCTGTTTTCTAGCTGAGAGCTAACAGATTGTCGAGCTTGCTTGATTTTACCTCTTCGAGCGTCGAGTGTGTAGATTGGTTGAGCTGATTCTCCCCTATACCAAAGAATTAGAGCAGCAGAATCGTCAGCAGCTGGGGAGGATATGTCACATGGTAGGGCTACTTTCCCCCCAACTACAGCAGTGTACAGGATAGAGGCTATAATAAAACAAAAGAAATAAGAATCTATTAATATCGTTTTGGAAGTCTTCTTAGGTTAACAATGTAAAGAAATCAACCAACATTTTCAACACAATAAACTACAGTCTGATAGAATAGTCCAAGGTTGAAGACTTCTGAGCGGTACTCATATAGCAAGAAAACGTGTGTTGCTAATCTCAGCATTCAGGAAATTGTATAGTCACCTAAAAATATTAGCTAGAAACAAGACACCCCCCCCCCCAGTGGCAAAGCGGTATGTCTGCGGACTTACAACGCTAGAAACCGGGTTTCGATACCCGTGGGCAGAGCGCAGATAGCCCATTATGTAGCTTTATGCTTCATTACAAACAAACAAACAAGAAAGTTTGATATTTATAAGGATATAAAGAAATGAGTGTTCAAATGTAAGTGTGATCAATGAGAGTTGTATATTTAAATATAAGCTATCATTGTAAATATTTTAAATGTCGACAAAATACAGATAAAAATATATGCAGTACGGGTAAAGGTGATCCCAGTTTTGAGGTTATTATCATTACATGTGATATGAGACGTCGAAAGAACACAATATAAAAAATTATAAAGAGTTAGTAAATACACTATTAAAACATACAATCAATAGAGAAGACAGGAGTTTGATTAGAAACTCAGAAGATGTTAGATTAAACATATGTAAAGGGATATCGGTAAAAGGGATGTTAAAATAAAGAAAACACTGGATAATTAATATATATCTGAAAGACAGATGATAGTTTAGAGAAAGCTAAATCATATTGTTATTGACCGAAAAAAACTAAAAAATTATATTCTGGAAACTAAAGAAAGTATCTTGGGAACAAAATTAATGCGGAATACGGTGAACATTGTAAAAGAGTGTGGTCAAACGTGATATCCTCAACTTTAGATGATAGATGCCTTGAAAATTCACGGATTAGACCCTAAATTTTAGTGTTGTAATTTTAAAGCTCACCATAAAAAAATTCAAACTTGGAAGATGCTGGAAAGTAAAGTTAAATAGTTGGTTGTAAAAATAAATCAGATATTATATAAAAATATCTTCAAAGAATATGTAAGGTTGATAAACTCCAGACTAAAAGAAATAATCTAATAAGGATAGGGAGCAAATTTGAAAAGTGTATTAAAATTTAGAAGTTAGCTGACTTTATTATGAAATATTACTCTTTAAAGTTCCAGAAAGCTTAAAACGTAAGTTTTATTGACATAATCCAAAGCTGAAAATTAACAAAGGCCGTATTAATTTATGATAAATTAATAACTGAAAATGTGGTTTATAGCTGCAAAGAAATAAAAAATGAAGTACGTGCGGACACTCGGAAGAAAGTAGAGTGAAATAAAAACAACTATGTAAAACAAATATCTAGATGGTAATAATATACAAGAGATCGGAGTGAAGAGTGCATACAAGTGACTGGTAAAAACTGGTACTTTTAATTATGCAGTTTGGCACATAAATGGAGTTAGAAATAAAATACAAAATTATGAGATTATGCAGCGCATCCAACGTTTTCGTTAAATAAACCTAATACAAATTAAAGAACTTAAGATCCGATTGTCGTTGATGGATATAAGAATTGCGAGCTTGAGGCTAATACATAAGCTGAGAGAAGAATGTATACTGGAAGTTTATCTCTTTTATAATAATACAAATTACACGTAAATTTATTTGCACGGTATGGTAGTCAATCCAATAACATAACCTAGATACAGGTTGATGGATTTGTGTTAATGATAAAATCTTCTTGGGAATCTAAATATATTATATATTTACAGTTAACAAGAAAAGTAAAGGGGTTTTAAAAATGGCCCTTGATGAAATATTGAATTTTTTGAAGAAGTAAGAAGGATGTAATTTTATGTTATTAGAAGGATTTAGTGCTTGCACTAAAGCGTACTGAATTATGTTTGATGCATGCTAGAGATATTGTACACTGTTGTGGAAGCTCTAAAAGAATCAAGAATTAATTAGAAAAAATAAGATTAGAAAAATAAGTGACGTTAAGAGTCAAAATGTAAGTATTAGTTTTAACTAATACGTGTAAGTAGAAGTCTGAGAAGAGGGAATGATATAATTAATTTTGCATTATTGAAAAATAATAGGCAAGGCATGGTCGACTAGATAATTTGCTTAAAAGAAATATTATGTGAAGAAAATATCATTTATTTCTACATCCATCTGATCATTTTCATTTGTATAGTAATTTCAATCAGATAAAAACAGTTAGTTGAGTATCAGAGATTAGATTAAAGAATGGATAAAATGTAAAAGTAAAGAAAAATACAACTTGAATGGTATATCATGTATATGGAGGAACACGTTAATAATCTTTGTCTAAACTAAAATAAGGTTAAGTTAAATTAAGCAACCAAATTAAACATATACTTTTATTAAAATAAAAGATAATCCTATAAAAGCAACCAAATTAAACATATACTTTTATTAAAATAAAAGATAATCCTATAAAAGCAACCAAATTAAACATATACTTTTATTAAAATAAAAGATAATCCTACAAAAGCAACCAAATTAAACATATACTTTTATTAAAATAAAAGATAATCCTATAAAAGCAACCAAATTAAACATGTACTTTTATTAAAATAAAAGATAATCCTATAAAAGCAAAGTAAACACGTTCATAAAATTACAACACAAAATAGATGGGACAACGAAGAGGGTAATTTATTAAAATTGAATGTTAAAATAGCGTTAAGGAAATATTATAGCTATGCATATGAAAAAGAATGGAAACATTTTTATGTTAAGAAATGGATGTAAAAGTCCTATTAAAGCAAGTAATAAAAGATGGGTACAGTTTAGTTTGTTTAAGCGAAAAGCTTTTGCAGGGATCGTTTGTATATTTTTTTAATTTTGCTCAAGATTTTTTCAGAATATTGGACATGCACCTTTTATATGAAATAACGTTTCCGGAATAACTTGAAACTATCTAATATATTTTTGCATTGTTTTTCTACAAGACACGGCATTCGGATATATGTCCCTATTTATAAGAATGATTGTCACATTTTCTTCATACAGAGCAGACTCCACTACTTCTAGACACAAGTGACTGTCCGCGGTGGTTGTCGTTAAGTTCATTGACAGGCAAGTGTTTTTATTTTTGAAACTTAAAATGCATAAATTACAAACTTTTTGGCTGAAACATTGGGAATACGTAAAGACTCTTCACAAAATACAAAAAGTATAGGAAAGTTTAAACAATAATTTGTTATTCCGCTCTGTAACAATTAGTCTGCGATAAAATTGAACATCTCTGAGAAGTCTATCAACATTTTTTTTTTATTTAACAGAAGCTATATTGTATAAAACGTTTTAAACTATGAAGTAATTCATAGTTTTTGTCATGTTTATCAAAACTTTACAAGTTGTATCAAGAACTTGTTAATTTCTGGAGAAAAAAAAAGAGGAGACAATAAAGCAAGATTTACTAAGTTTGGATTAATGTGACATCTATGTGAACACCTAAACAGTTTTCACCGCAACAAAAACTTTCGAGAGCAAATATTTCATAGAATCTGTATTCCAAAAATCAATGTCACTAGTTATGGGCACATTTTGCATGTACTGTTGTTAGCACTTACTATCCACTGGTTAAAAGGGTAGTACTACATTTTGTATCTAGATTCAATCATTTGTCGATTTATTTGTTTTACGATCACCTCAGTTTTGGTTATAAGTGTTTCTTTTTAGTTCTAACAGTGCTACCTTCTTTTGTTAGTGTTTTTTTTAAGGAAGCATAGACTGTCAAGGAGATAAGTGATAGCTCATCTTAGTGTATTAAGGTCTTTAGTAAGGTGGTTTTGGTTATACTATCAGATAGCAATTGTAGAGACTATCAGTGACCATATAGTTAGGAACAGACTTTATGAATGTATACCGAGGTTGAAAAGACCTATTTCAATTCTACAGTTGGTTACTCAGCTCATTTGGATCCCCTCACATTGTACTTGGATCACAAATATTGACGTTAATGCCATTGCTTGCCTGCACCTTTCAAAGATGAGAAAACTTTTCATGTTTCTGCCAATGATCAACAAATTTGTGTCTGCTTAGTTAGAATTTTATGAACTTAACTAGAACTTACAAAACTTCCCAGAGTCTAATTTACTGTATAAAGCCTTTTGGTAACTTGACTAAGAAGTAGAACAACATCGTCCACAATGAAACCTGACCGATCAGATGTATGTTCCATAAATGCAGAGACTGCGTCAATGCAAGGAATTCTATAGTAAGTACTTCCTTTTTCCAAGTATTTCTATATATTCCAGGCAATATGATTCAGTAAGATCTCAACTTTGAAATTGAAGATACTTATGTTCCATGGGTTGTAATTACCAACATACTGTAAGTCTTTGTTTTGAATTTCGCGCAAAGCTACTCGAGCCTGTCTGCGTTAGTCCTTCCCGATTTTGATGTGATAGATTAGAGAGAAGGCAGCTAGTCAACACCTCCCACCGTGAACTACTGGATTTCTCTTACCAACAAACAGTAGGATTAGCCGCAACAGTATAACGCTCCCACAGTTGCAAAGGAAAGCATATTCGTAGATGGGATATTACAAGCGACCCCTGATTCAGTAATCATATTCTTCGAATAAAAAAAGCTTTCTAAATTTGCTATAACTTCAGCTCTGTTGTTCATGTGGTTAAATAATTATTCAATTATAAAACCTTTTATAACTAATTAAATATATTCTAATACCTTTGGATTGTTATTATAGGTTAAATAATTATTCAATTATAAAACCTTTTATAACTAATTAAATATATTCTAATACCTTTGGATTGTTATTATAGGTTAAATAATTATTCAATTATAAAACCTTTTATAATTGATTAAATATATCCTAATACCTTTGGATTGTTATTATAGGTTCGATATTTATCAAAGTGCTAAAGCTGACAATAAACATGAATTAAATTTCCGAGCAATTCATTAAGATAAGCAAACATATCAGGTTCTTTGTCTCAACCATTATTCATCAAAAGCATTCACTAAAATGTAATTTACTTAGATTATTGGATAATTTTTGTGAAATCACTGGACGTGTTAGATGATTTTGTTTGTTTGTTTTTAATTAGGCACAAAGCTACACAAGGGCTATCTGTGCTCTGCCGACCACGGATATCGAAACCCGATTTCTAGCGTTGTAAGTCCGCAGACATACCGCTGTGCCACTGAGGGGCATGTCAGATGAGCTGCAGTCAGAAATTTGCTGATGCTGTGTGCTTCTTTATTGGATCGCACATAGTTTAGTATTTCAATGTGCTGGACTGTGGATCCGATATTCTATGATTCGGGTCCCATTGCCGAAAAAAAGAAGAAGAAAATCGCACTTTACACTTTGGGACCTTGGGTGCATTATAAGATTGATGATCAAATCATAAGTGATGGTGGTGGGTGCTTATTGACTAGTTACCTTCTCTCACCACCTGTTAAAAATTAGGAACGGCTAGCGTAGATAGTCCTTTCGCGAATATCCAAAACAGATTAAACCAGCACTCCCTAATGACTTAAATGCAACTGTGACTTGAAGAGGTGTTGGAATTTCTCGCAACTTCCTCAAAACCTAGATCCTTATTATTTCCGTACAATCGAAATGCTTTAAGTGTTGAATTACCTCTTTAAAGTTTTTTACTCGTTGTAAAACATTTGAAGTTGTAATTTCAAAGTGTACAGTAACGTAGTAAGATATAATGTATCCCTCCAAACAATATTCCGAATTTATTGCTGCATTTTGTGTTGTAGTTTTCCATTTTCGAAGCTTAAGCTTTTTTTGTAAAACCTCCAAAGAGTTATATTTCAAAGCACTTTAAGATATTTTTAGCGAACTAACGGTAAGAACCTTTCACTTTAAATCAGATTAATGTTAGCAACTGAAGAACTGCTTTGATATTTCTTCACTACTGGTAAACAGAAGCGAAATCACTTGAAAACTCATGAGATTTGTTTGTTTTGTTTTGTTTTTTGACAAAGAATGGTCTAGTGAATTACTCCGCTTTTGAAATAAAGCTGATACAAGAAAGAGCTTCAACACCAAAGTCAGAAATTGTGATAAAATTCGATGAATGATTTCCTGCCATTCTGAGGACTGCTTCCTTGCCCGACCTTCAGGTTTTTGCCGTTATTCACGCTCGTTTCTATGCCCCTTGGAGAAGTTTGATCAATAGAATGAAAAGTCTTCGGGTGGTCTTCAATCGGATTTTGTACTTTAGCAGAACAACCCGGTTCACGTTACTGGTGGGAATTCGGAATGTTATAAGAAAGATTCAAAAATGTTAAAATTTACGATCCGTGTCTTGGGGCCATCTTTTATCTATATCAGTTATCTCAATTTTTGTTATGGCTGCGTTAGGTTGGTGTCATTAAACAAGGCCATGAGAAAAGGATTAATTTAGAGATATTGAAATGAATAAAAGGTAAAGATTTTTATAATATACTCCAATAATTACGCCTGGAGATTTATAGTGTATAACTTTATACATTTCTCATAAATTTGAAGCATTAGAAACTTCAAAACGGAATAATAAATGTTATGGCCAATGCTTACATCGTTATAATTGAAATGAAAATACTTAGTGAGTGATAAGCTGGTTTAATATGACACGTGGGAACTTTTATTTTGATTGCACTCATAAAGGATCGGCTATATGGTTTTTAAAGACGAAATATGTTGTATATGCATAAAATATACATAAATGCAATATCGAATAGTTTATCTGAAATTTATATTGTCAGAGGACTCACATTACTCACTTAAGCTGATTGTTCATTTTGGTATCTTTAAAGGACATGCTTTATTTTAACGACAATGAAGAACAAACACTGCTTTCTTTACACCTATTTAATGTCAATAACGTTGATATATAAAAATCACATCATTAAGCTGTAAAGATTTCCATACGTCCCATAGCCCATGATTTATATCAACTTAACAAATCTTTGATAGGTTAAATATATGCAGAGATTCTTCGAAATTTGTATGTTCTAAAGATTCGACATATTTTGGCACTTTGAAAACATACATGGTAAACATCCTCAATATGTGATAATTACGCGCTTCAGAGATGCGGCAAACGTATTATTATATAATATTATTAAGTTAATATAGTAAAACTGTAAAGTGCTATTACTTTATTATTCATTTTTTAAAATTAAACTATATCCGAATAACAACATCTTTCGGACTTCTGAGAATAATCTTTAAAAGTACTTAATTAAATTGAACTATAATTACTGGATGTAATATTGCTCTTACAGTTATTTTCTCAACATACAATTTTCTAATGTAACTAATTATCTCATATAATGCTAAACGACTATAATAAGCCTAAATGATGTAAACAAAACAATCTGTATATTATGTATATATCCTGACGCGCATTTAACCATACTATTAATTAACAGTTTTTACAGCTTCTAATTATAGAGCGACTTTATTCGCGAGAGTTCTGATTTTCTGAACGTCAATTAATCTCATGAGTCTAATATATGCCTTTTCCAATATCCAAAGAACATAACCTGAATACAGGATTAATAGAGTTTGACAAAACATCTGCAAAAATAGTTTTCGCAAATTTCAAGCTAGGAAAAGAACAACAACATCTCAATCTGACTGGAAAGACAAAAAAATTATTTGAATATAAGAGAAAAATTGTTTCTTTCTTGATAACAAGTAAGGAAGGTAAGTCATGAAATTATCTGTGTTTGAAACGATGTGAATTGATCATAGTAAAGTTACCCGTGTCTTTGAATTTTGATGGGGTTCTCTTTTGTCGAAAATGCCGAAGACGTGACTTCTTACTATCATTCAATAAGTAAGTATAACAACTTCCAGGGAGCTCTAAGTTGATGCTGCTGCATAGAAAATGTAAACATTTCTTTAAGATTTAGAACTTAGTTCCTTTGTTAAAGTATTTGCACTGATTGTGTTTTTTGTGGATGAAAAAATCCCCTTTAGTACGTTATTTCCAAAAGTAATCGCTGTTTGTATAAAGGAAGTTGACAAATTACAGATTATTATAGCAAAATCTCATATACTAGTTGTATAATGAACAGATGTTAGTCGGCTTCAGGGCAAAGTCAACTGATTTTAGTTAAAGTTTTTTTTTGAGAAACATAAACAGGCGTACTTAGCATTTGTTCAAGACTAACACTACCGAATGCTATAGATTGAAGGAAGAACTATTGCTTTGAGTATAAAGAGCAGATGTTGCAAGGGCAAAATCAACTATTTGTATTGTTTCTTTCATAAGAACCTACTTGCATTTTTAAAATATGTAACCACGAAAACCTTTATATTTTCAGTTTTGGAACTGCAATCAAAAGATAATCATATAAATATATAATTCAATATCCATGCTATATAGAATAGAAAGAAACTGTAATTTAAAAGTAACTGATCACTAGGAATCTAGAAAAAGTGACACTAAAAACAAAGTAGTTAACGTTTATTATTTTATTTAAATGTAATATAATATTCACGCTTATGTGCGTAACAAAATTAAGTTAAAAAAAAACAAAAAAATAAGAGTGTTTGTTTTGGAATTTCGCGCAAAGCTACACGAGGGCTATCTGCGCTAGCCGTCCCTAATTTAACAGTGTAAGACTAGAGGGAAGGCAGCTAGTCATCACCACCCACCGCCAACTCTTGGGCTACTCTTTTACTAACGAATAGTGGGATTGACTGTCACATTATAACGCCCCCTCAGCGGAAAGGGCGAGCATGTTTGGTGGGATGCGGATTCGAACCCGCGACCCTCAGATTGTGAATCGAGCGCCTTATCCACCTGGCCATGCCGGGCACAAATAAGAGTGTACTCGATGCTATCTTATGTTTCTTGAATGCTCTTAAAATCTGCAAGAAGTTAGATAACATTTTTTCAGTAATAATATGATATTGAAATTTTGTTTGCTACAGGGTGCGTTAGTTACAGAAAATATTCCATGAAAATATTTCGACGTTAGTACGTAAAGTTTATTATCTGTTTAAAAAATTTCATTTAAAGTTTCTGCCTGAACTCTTAGGTGCCCACAAAATCTTTATTCAAGTAGATATGAAAATAACTTATTGTCTGATCTTATAGAATTATTGGTGTTGAGAACGCTTACTGTTAAATAATGATGGAGAATCTTGAGTAAAAATTTGTAACATTTTAATTTAACTCCCTAAGTTTATTTTCTGTGCACTCTGTGAGATTTATCTTGAAAAACGTGCAGATGAAAACATGTAAAAATTTGTAAAATGCTTGGATTTAGGTGGTAATAGGTTATTAATATGCTCATCAACTCATTTTTCTTATCGAATTTATTATATGCTAAGTTGAAGTCTTACTAAACATGTTTTCTTCCTAACTTTAATAAAAAAACAACTAACTTTTAATAAAAATAATTTACTTAGTCATTTCTCATACGTCAGGTTAAATATTTGTGGTATGCAGACATACAATGTGCTTCTACTATCTATGGTGATAGAATTTGCTTAAATTATTGATTATTTTGTTTCCTCACTGTCATGGCGGCAACACATGGTTCAAGGTATCTAATATTATTTTGTTCTAACCATCTTTTTTGTTCTTTTGTCAGATGACTTTTTCTGTTTGCATGGTTGTTTCAGTGTATTTTGAGCCTGGATTAAAACTACTTAGAACTTAAATATATTTTGCTGGCCAAACTTTAACGTCAAATGAACCTGACAGCTGATCAAAGACGCTATCTGGTGGACAAAGATAGCAAGCTGATGTTTTAAATCCAGGTATGAAGACAGAAGGCGTTTTTGAACTTAGATCAACATTTTAGTGTTGAGGTAATCCAACTCGCGATAAGAACTAATAACACTTGCATAATTGGGAGTGAAGACTGCCCGTTGTCACAAGTGGGTACGCGCTGTTTTCAGTTTTGTACTAAATAACGATGTTGTTTATTTCATTTAAAGTGCTGTTTTCAGTGTTGTGCTAAATAAAGATTTTGTTTATTTCATTTAAAGTGCTGTTTTCAATGTTGTACTAAATAAAGATGTTGTTTATTTCATTTAAAGTGTCCAAATTCTCTTATTTCTACTACTTCCAACGCCCGGCATGGGTGGTTAGGGCGCTCAACTCGCAATCTGAGGGTCGTAGGCAGGCTCGAATCCCTGTCCCACCAAATATGCTAACCCTTTCAGTCGTGGGGACGTTATAATGTGACGGTCAATCCCACTATTCGTTAATAAAAGAGCAGCCCAAGAGTTGGCGGTGGGTGGTGATGACTAGCTTCCTTCCCTCTAGTCTTACACTGCTAAATTAGGAACGACTAGTACAGATGGCCCTCATGTAGCTTTGCGCGAAATTAAAAAAAAACAATCTACTACTTCCACACTAATTTCGAAAACTCAGCTGAATACTCTTGCTCGGAAAGTTCATTGGGCCTAACATGCAGTTAATCGCGGGTGTTTCTATCAGAGAAACTTGTTGGGAGATCGGATTTATCTGAAAATTCCGCATATTTTAAATGCTTAGGCTTTCTATATTTCAATCTAACATATCAGTAAAGCATTTTAATTTTTTTAAAACTATTAAATAATGTTTTTAGCGCATGCTCGTTGGAATGTTAATAGTGGATCCAACTTTCAGCATGATGCAGACGCCTATTTGTAATTTTCAGCAACCAAAAGCATTTAATGCGTGAATATGAATAAAACTAAAGAAATTAAAAGGGTTTACTACCTTTTTGCGGGTCTCTTATTGACCGATTCTGGAGTTTTTATAGGTGACAAAAGTCATAAAGGTGTATAAATTAATATTTGTTTAAATGAGTAATCAATTATATGACGCAACTATATCGAACTGTACTACCGTTTTTAATATTATTACTTTATAAGCTGCTTAAATAGAGTCATCTTGCAACAAAAAATAAAATTTTCAATCAGATTGGAACTTTATGCTCGCTTAGACGAAACAACCAAGGCAGAAATTTGAATATTCAGAGGGAAAGTAAACAGCTAAGCAGAACATGTCACCTTAAATGGTTTGTCTGGTTCTTTAAAACGAATAACAGGATTGACTGTCATTTTTATAACGCGCCCACAGCTGAAAGCGCAGAGCATGTTCAGTTGCATCACGTTTCGATCCCTGGGCTTTTCTATCTGCAGCTCCCCACGCTAAATATTAGGCCAAACTTACAAAAAGAAACCAACTTCAAACAGGTCAAAGCTGTAAAAAAAATAATTAATTTGTTTTCTCATTTACACCAATAACAATACTTTGTAAAATATACGAAAAATATATTAATATTTTGTGATTTTCAATCAAGAAGAAATTTCAAAAAGACCATATTTTTACGGTAGTTTATGCTATTCCAACACAAAATAAGTAAAATATGAACTTACCTATGTAGTTTTAAATTGGTCATGAATTAAAATAACAAAAGTTCTAGTGGCAATATATTTGTTTTTCCCTAATATTTCACCATTGTTTGAATCATAGCAAATCTCTGACAGACTTACTTAACTTTCGGAGCAAACTGCAAATTTTAAGGATTTCGTTGACAACTTTCTTAAAAATTTTATTTATTAATAAATTAAGCACATAAATAAAGTTAATTAGATATTCATCAAATTTATTATTTTTAACCGACGTTTATTGCCTGTGGTGTGATACGTGATTCATTACCCAATTATGAATTTAGTGAGATTTACCATATTACAGAATTCCTGTGTATGTGCATAAGTGTGAGAGTGAAATTTTACAGGTACCTGAGCAATATGTGTTCAAAGGATAGAATCTCAACAAAACCGCGTAGAACGCAAACTCTATGTCACCATAAGGGTGAGTTGCCTTGATTGCTAAGTAAACTAGAGTAGGGGAGTACATATCCTAAAGTAAACTAAGATATATTATATTCTAAATATATCTTTCCGGTTATACCAATTAGACAGAACCAAGGGGTTGTATGTTGTAGACAGAACTAAGAGGTGTAATATATGACCTAAAGGGAACTAAGGAGTTATATATATATATATATATTCCAAGCAGAACTAAAGAGTTTTGAGTTCTAGACAGAACTAAGGGGTTGTATGTCCTAAATGATCTGATATACGGAACTGAATAACTATAACTTCTAAAAAGGTCATACAACGAGGTCCTAGAAGATGGTTTGGGACCAGCAAAGTAGTTTAATCACTTCAGAGTTTATATACTCCTCGAAGTGGCTTTTTACAGATATGCTTGAACATTCCTCTCATCGAAAGAAAGCATTAGTCTGTATTCATAATATATTTAGCGAAACAATGTCCCTCAACGCTAAAATCCGGGATTCGATTCTCCTCGGTGGATACAGCGGATAGTCTAATGTGGCTTTACTCTAAACCAAGCACACATATTGGAACAATGCATAAAACTGCAAATACCTAAACCAATAAACAGATATTTAAATAACTCCTCCAACATTCTTTTAAAAATTCAATAGTTCTGAATGTGCACTGGTGAATAGTAATTGACTTCTTGTTGTGAATATTTAAAATGGAAAACAAAAGTGGAGTGACAATTTACTTGTAAACAATTCAGGAAACAAATATTGGTTACAGTCACGAGCTTAAGAATAGAAAGCAATCTAATTGTTAATAATTCTTTACTTTAATTCTTAAACAAAATATCCAACAGAGTAGATAACGTTTTCATCAGTTATGTTATGTCACGTTGAATTATTCTCTTCCAGCGCCATATTGTAGTACTTTCATGGCCATAACTGAACATCGATCGGAAACTGTCTTATCACCCGCTGTACTCACGAATGAAGCTTTGCAGGGATTCGAAGAACAATTAATCACATAATAAAACCATGGTTTTTAAGCAAGTGAATTACACAGTCACAACTCGTGCTTCATATGCATTAAAAAACTGAAATCATGTATCATTGACACAACTAATTATCTTGTGAGCAAAAAACAACACTACGTTTCAATGTCATGTTTAAAGTTTTTTCGAAAAGTCTGGACAGAAATAATGCCCTTTTTGTGTGTCATGGCAGAAAAAAGTTAATAACAGCCACTTTAGTTTTCTTGTTTATCACACTGTAGATATGCTTATATGTAATATTCAAAGTACCTTTAATCAGTCGAGGAAAGCTATTCAACTACAAATGAACAATGTTTCTGTCAGAAGAAAGAAAGATTTATAGCTGTAATGAAAAACGGGACATTCTGCCTTCTTAGTATTTTCCTAAATCAAACGAGTACAGTATATATTAAATATGAAAAAAGTTAAGAAATACAGTCGTATAGAAAGAAACTATATTTTTCGACAGCGGATCAAATACAACAATACTAATTAAGACTGAGAAAACATAACCAAACAAGTCTTCTAATTGTGATAGTTTTTACATTTTTTAACTTATAATACATTTCATATTAACTTACCTTTTTGAAAGTGTCTAACTTTATAAAATAACAAAATGTGAAATGTTACAGAAATGAAATAACAGTAAAATTATCCCGCAAGCATAAGAAGATTGAAGCTGTTCTTGTAATCTTGACACACAGTTATCAGGCAGTTTTTCAAAGTATTTTATGATTGATTATACGTTATTAAATTACGCAGAATACCCCCTACGTATATCTAGATATATTAAACATTTGTATTAATAATTAATAATATTTTCATAAAACTGAATTCTCAAGGTAGTTCAGAGCAAGGGTCATTTGTGGCAGTTTTAGTTCCTTTGATAGATCGGCTTTCAGAAGCTTCATTTATTATTTTTTTTCTTTAGAAAAAAAATGTAGAAATCTAGATGAATGCATGCATCTGAGAGAGGAAACACGCGCTGCAGTTTTTGATAGGAAAAAGTAAAATAAACTAAGAGAATCCGTAGGAGGTGGCATAGCGTTTTCGTGGAATACTAGTACATGACAAAATGTAAGTGTATACTTTAGCAATGATATAGTTCTCACAAAACTGTTTGATTCCCGTTTTCTTTTTTATAAGTATAGGAAAAAAGGAAAAATGACAGTTCTAGCTCAGCACCAACTTAGTGTCTGAGAAGATGAAAATGGAAGAAGCTTGTACATTGTTACTTACATTGAGCATTACAAAATCAGCGTGTCACAGCTGCGACTCAAGTTTCAAAACGAAAAAAAATAACTTAATGATACGAATACTTAATATAACGCCTCAAGCCTTTTCTTTGCATGTTTGGATTTTCATATATTCGTCTGTAATCACAGTTATGTAGGAAAGAAGGGATGACTGGTCGTGCCTGTAATTTTGTTAGTAATCCTAGTGAAGCATGTCTCAAAACTTTTCAACGCAAATAACTGTATTTTTGGCAAGATTTTTGTCCGAGTTAGATTTTCATTAGAGGCAGATGCACAACAAGGCGTCTAATTAAGATTTATATAAGGCTTTTAAACAGTCGAGATAAATTTTAGTCCTAGAAAAAAGGCGAGCTGCAACAATGAAAAGATATGAATAACAAACAGTGGAAAATATAACCACGAATTCAAATTAAAGAACAGCAAATGGGACAAGAAAAACCCATACGTGTTCGAGAATGATGTTGTTTACATGACGATAAAAACATGCAAGGAAACAAGGTTATATAGGAGTACCATCATCGTTAGGTAATGGGGCATAAAAACGTGTTAAGCCCATAAAAGATGATTATACAGAAACATATTAAGGTTTTTACGGACATTAGTATCCATTCAGAAAATGTAATGATGTATAATACCTAAATTATTTTGGATTTCCAAATGACATGAATCCTCATACAAATACAGGTTTAAAGTTGGTGCTAACAACAAAAACGAGAATTTATCAGTTATAGACGGTAAAGGTCTTATCCTTTAAAAATCATTTCAATTTTACACGAGTATTAAAGAGAGACATAAGCTGTTAATACTTTCGTTATGGTCGGCAATTCCATTGAATGCAAGAAGAAAGTTAAAGATTTTAAGACAAAAACAATCGAAACTTTTCATTATGGTAGTTTTTATATCAATATTCATGTTTATACATTTGATAAAAAAGAGTACTTAATCAACAATTTCTATATATTTTAACAATTCATATAAATTAATGCTTTGTGTTATTAAATACGGATATTTATATGATAATGTAAAAATTATCATTGTTCTACAAAAGAGGAATTCTTAAATGTATTTGTTTTCTTTCGCAATACTTTTTCAAATTTTGCTAACATGTCTTTGGGCATGTGTTTTTTTTTTAACTTGAATTTCTATTCATAAAATAAACTTTATGAGGAAGGCTATAACAGAATTTTACATATTAGTCACACTTGTATATTGACGATATTCCTTTACCGAATTCTTTAGATTTTCTTGATATTGCTATACTTATTTATTTACCAGAACTCATCCTGGATAAAACTACTAGAGAATGCACATTACAGAAACACACATACAGCTATCATTAATCAAACTTCCACGTCTGAAATGTTTGAGAAAACATACTTGTAATTTCGAAGCAATAAATTTTTCATTTTTGATACAGATATTTCTAACATCTCATAAGACACAGCATAATATGTTCAACATTACAAGATTTTGCAGTCAGAGCTCATGAATTCTTAATTTTCAAACTAGGTTTCTTCTGCCGTATTTTGTATGCCAAGTCTATTCAACTTTGGGGTAAGTTCACTACCCTTCTTGCTAACAAGAATTTTGCAAAACACTATGATCTTTTTAGAACGATCATGGCTATACTCTAATTTTTTAGCTATTTATTATTATTTTATAATTCAGTTAGGAAATAATGAATAATTTTAGTATTTTGCGATCGTTACTATTATCTCTCTCTCTCTCTCTCTAGCTATTGAAAATTATTTAAACATTACAACATTACAACATGACTTCATTAGTTTAGCTAGATTAGTATATGTTAAAGCTGTTAATTAGTGTATTTACTACTAGCGAAAGTGCCAGTTTCGCTCGGGTTATTAGGTTGATATATTATAGATTACTATGCCAATGTGTGTATTCTGAACCTACTTTAGCATGGAAGAAATGTCAAAATATTTTAAACATAAAAAGTCGTAGAGGTACGATAATAATAATTTTTATATAGATAATTATAGATGCCACTATACGTTATCTAACCTATATAAAAGCCGATGTTTGTCACGTCACGCTCGATTTTTCGAAGTAAGAGGAGTCATATAAGCCAAATGCATTTATTCAGATAGAATAGTTCGTTTAATATCTGCCCAATACGAATTTAGTGACGGGGTTGAAAGGGGGCCGTGAAGGCGTTCCCGTGAAACCTTGTAAGTGTAGTGAATGTTGGTATGATTTTAGAAATTAATAAATAAGCCTATAGTAAAGACATAATGTGAGATAACCTAGCCTGGAGCCAATTGCTTAAAATTTATCATGCAAATAAAAATATCGATCCAATTTTAAACTTAAATCGTTTCTGAATTTAATCAACGGAGATTCTAAATTAAGAAATCAACAGTTTTTTTCGATTTTGTAGTTTATACATTTCAATTTACAACAATATAAGGTTATACTTTTGTTGCTAAGCAAAGTGGTATAAAAGCCATTGTTTGAACGCATTGTTACCAAAAGGCACTGGTTTTCCTATATATTAGAAGTTGTTATAAAGGAACTACTTCTTTTCTATGTGGTTTTTAGCTAGCTTGCCTCATTAAAAAGATGTGGACACGCACACTTGCAGATAAGATAAGTAATAATACTTAGATACACACCCTCAGGGTCTACTTAGTATGGTTGCAGAATTTCAGGTTTCTAGGTTCTTTCATCTTTGAGCTATGGCGGTCACACACACACACACACACACACAGTCATGCCTTTTTATTAATATAGATTACTGACGTTTCATTATTTATCAATTCAACATAAGAGTGTGATCATTTATGCATGTTTTAAACCACACACACGTTTTGGAAAGTTTTATGAGTTTAACTTCATTTATTACGTCCGGATTTTCGCTGTTTAATTTGATCATGCGCACAGGTGTGTCCTTGACGTCGGACAGATTGTTTGGCTAGGTTGTTTATAAAGTTATATACGTTGCACTTAGTCAGTTCTGTAACTTTTTTATTGCATTCGTTGATTTAAATATAAGATTGCTAAAATTTACTAAACTATACTGTTATTTATATTTGGTTAGTTTATATATACAAACATAGTTTTCCGGTAGCATATGTGTGAAGCCTTTTATCTTTTGCTTCAATGTGATTGAAGTTACGCTGTCGTGGTCGGGCGGTCGGTTTTTCATTGGTTACTTACTGTTGATTTTTTTTTAGAGCAAAGCCACATTGTGCTATCTGCAATGTCCACCGCGGGGAATCTAAACCCGGATTTTAGTGTTGTAAGTCCGTAAACTTATTGTTGTCTCACCTGGGGACATCACTGTTGATTGGGAGAGTTAAATGGAGATATACTGACGTGCTTTTCTTTTAAAGAATCGGTGATAGAACATAGGAGCAAATAATTGGTTTCCATGTGTTTTGTAAGTAACGGCACGCTCTTCTTTTTAGGTCAGTTTACTTAAAATCATTGGTCATAATCTACATAAATATAATAGTACTGTCTGTTGTGTACCCATGTAACTACTTCGCAGGGTGTGGATGGATCTGCGCCGAAATTGATATGGAGAGTTATTTGGTCCATGCAGGGATGCATGCGAAGTTGCGGTTTAAAACTTTGTGTTTTGCAGTTTTTATTGGACGTTTTTTTACAATTACATATAAGGGAG